>NC_048300.1:149684317-149746936 GCF_013100865.1 Trachemys scripta elegans | reverse complement strand
GAGAGGAGGGGAGTGATTTCAAGCTGCAGGGGAGAGGAGGGGGGGGTCTGGCTGGGGGTGTGGATAAGGTTTTGGGCAGTCAGGGTACAGGTAGGGGGTAGGGTCCTGGGGAGCATTGGGGGGGGGTCTTAGGAGGGGGCAGTTAGGGGATAAGTAACAGGGAGGCTTAGGTAGGGGGTAAAGTCCTGGGGGGCAGTTAGGGGCAGGGGTCCCAGGAGGGGGCAGTCAGGGGACAAGGAGCGGGGGGGAGGGTTGGGGGTTCTGAGGGGGGTGGGAAGTGGGTGGGGCAGGGGCGGGGCTAGGGCGAGGCTCCTCCCGTCCTCTTTTTTGCTTGCTGAAATATGGTAACCCTACTCTTATAGACCAAATAAATTCCACTCCTAGTGGAGCTGGCAGGTTGAACAACTGAGGTTTCCTTTATAGTGATGCATTCTTGATGTTTTTTCACAGTAGTAACTCCGCTTCCAAAGGAAGGGAAATCCTTTTAAGACATTTCTGACATCCACCTTTCCAACAGGCACTCCTATTACTCTGTCCTGAAACCAACATTCTCTGCAGGTTCCCTTTGGATGAAGTTAAAATGCTCTATACTTTCCCCAAGTTTCACATCTATAGAAATGCATCCCAGCTTCCACTACCATGTATTTTAGGTTGAAATAATTCCATTAATGCATCTTTTAATTTTTCATAGTCACTTTTCACCTCAAGTGGTAAATTTCTTCTTACACACTTCTTTCTGATTCTCTGAGTAACAGAACTGGCAACCTAAAGCTGTCTCCTTCATTCTATCTATTTAGTTTTGCAGCTAATTCAAACCACTGTCCTAAGCAATCATTTCACCATCTACTCTGCTGAATAACTGGCAAATCCTCCCCTCCCCCCAAAACAGTTATTTCAATCTGCTTAGCAGCCCTCTCAGTTTTGCTATTTCTGTAACCATGGTTTGCTTATGTTATGGATACACAGACCCCACTAGCTGTCACAAGTTTGTACTCCAGTTGTCCTACATTTCAGATTTCCAGCTAACGAACATGTATCCTTGGAAAATAAAGGAATATATCTGCATGGAATGATGTACCTTAAGCTTGAACATTTTTAAATGTAAGCTGTTCTTCAAGATAAGGAATACATTTTCTTTTATGCCTAAGCATTTTGAGTGAATCTGTATATAAATAATAGTAAAAATTAATGAGTCACAGTTAAAAATGAAAACATAGTCAGGGCTACAAAGTTGTGGATCAAGATGGAATAGAGCAAACCTAATACTTAGTCCCAACAATTCCAGTCTCAGGGAAGGATCAATTCTTAATCTCCTGAAGCCATATATCAGGACACGATACCCTCCAATTGTTCCAGTTCCCAGCTTTTTAAAGGGTTTCCTTTACAATCTCAGTTTCTCTATGTCTAGAAACATCCAGTTCTTCAATTCTGGAAGGTCTTGAACCTGACAATTCTTCTCAGCCTCCAAACCTGAATACTTAGCCCTCTCTGAATTCAAAACTGAACAGTTCTCTTTGAAATCCTCTTCTCACATTATGCTGTGTCTTTCACCATCAAAAAAAAAAAGCTCTCTCATGCACTCATATTTCAGTCATACAAACTTTTAAACTTATATAGTGATAAGGAGCTGAAACCTGACCCTTCTTGGGCTAACATGCCCATGTAAACCATGGACTTCCCTGGCTGAGGGCTCTTCTTCACTTCCATAAAGAGATCGAAATTGTTAGAAAATATGTTCTCAAAAACTTTGATCCATTCACAGAAATTCTCCTTCCTCTTAGAGTATGCAGATAAATCAGTTATTCTGAATGAAATGAACTCTTTGTAATAGGGTTATAAAAAAAATCAATTCCATCAACTAGAGACTCCATTTTCTAAAGCATGTGCCTTAAATGCCTTTGAATAACTGAATCTGTACCAATGCAAAAATAAAAGTGTTACTCTATTACCTCAGAGTTCCTTGAGAACTAAGTTAAGAGATTTTCTTGTTTTCCATCATGCTATCTAGCAATTAAAATCATTCATATATGACTTACTGGAAGTCCACGGCCTCCGGGCAATCCAGGTTCACCCTGCAAATAATAAAAGTATTATTATTTGTCAAGCTATAATACCACTCTTGGTGTTGTACACAACATTTAGGAAGATATAGTTCTTGAAGGCTATGTACTAAGGGAAAGATTCTGCAATCCTTTCTCACGTTGACTAGTACTTAATCGAGCAGTCCCATTTAATTCAGTGGAAATTTCTACTCAGAGTGAGAAAAGGACAGGGAATCAGATCATAAATATTATAACTTTGAATTGTTCTCTTTAAAACAAAATAAACATTTTGTTTTACTCTGTATTAGTGTTCTTATGTTGAAAGTTCCTACATTTGAATTGTTGAGGAACTGAGGTTTTGTAGCTATGGTGCTGGCTACGTATGGTGATAGCAGCTATTATAGGGCCCAACCATGCAACAGGCTGAATACCCCCTGAGAGATGCTGAGCACTTTCAACTGCTAATGAAGTCAATGGGAGTTGAGGGTACTCAGTGTCTCAGAAGGAGGGTCCAACTGAGTCGGGATTGCCTTCCATACTAATTAGAAAAGACTGTAGAGTCTTATTACCCTCATTATTCCTTGACTTTAGCAAAGCTTTTGATACAGTCTCCCACAGTATTCTTGAAGGCAAGTTAAAGAAATATGGGCTGGATGAATGGACTATAAGGTGGATAGAAAGCTGGCTAAATCGTCGGGCTCAATGGGTAGTGATCAATGGATCCATGTTTAGTTGGCAGCCAGTATCAAGCGGAGTGCCCCAAGGGTCGGTCCTGGGGCCGGTTTTGTTCAATATCTTCATTAATGATCTGGAGGATGGCGTGGACTGCACCCCCAGCAAATTTGCAGATGACACTAAACTGGGAGGAGTGATAGATACGCTGGAGGATAGGGCTAGGATACAGAGGGACCTAGACAAATTAGAGTATTGGACCAAAAGAAATCTGATGAGGTTCAACAAGGACAAGTGCAGAGTTCTGCACTTAGGACGGAAGAATCCCATGCTCTGCTACAGACTAGGGACCGAATGGCTAGGCAGCAGTTCTGCAGAAAAGGACCTAGGGGGTTACAGTGGATGAGAAACTGGATAGGAGTCAACAGTGTGACCTTGTTGCAAAGAAGGCTAATGGCATTTTGGGCTGTATAAGTAGGGGCATTGCCAGCAGATCGAGGGACGTTATCATTCCCCTCTATTTGACATTGGTGAGGCCTCATCTGGAGTACTTTGTCCAGTTTTGGGCCCCACACTACAAGAAGGATGTGGAAAAATTGGAAAGAGTCCAGCAGAGGGCAACAAAAATGATTAGGGGACTGGAGCACATGACTTATGAGGAGAGGCTGAGGGAACTGGGATTTTTTAGTCTGCAGAAGAGAAGAATGAGGGGGGATTTGATAGCTGCTTTCAACTACCTGAAAGGAGTTTCCAAAGAGGATGGAGCTCGGCTGTTCTCAGTGGTACCAGATGACAGAACAAGGAGCAATGGTCTCAAGTTGCAGTGGGGGAGGTCCAGGTTGGATATTAGGAAAAACTTTTTCACTAGGAGGGTGGTGAAGCACTGGAATGGGTTACCTAGGGAGGTGGTGGAATCTCCTTCCCTAGAGGTTTTTAAGGTCTGGCTTGACAAAGCCCTGGCTGGGATGATTTAGTTGGGGATTGGTCCTGCTTTGAGTAGGGGGTTGGACTAGATGACCTCCTGAGGTCTCTTCCAACCCTGATAATCTATGATTCTATGAAAAAGTCTATAAGTATGCCTGTAAAAAATGCATCAAAGACTTAATATCTGACTTCATTCTTACCTTTTGTCCTCGGGGTCCAGCTGGGCCAGGCGATCCATCAGGGCCTGTCAGTCCCTTGTGAAATAAAGTGTAACATATTAATGTAACTCATATTTTCGTTAATCACAACAGAAAACTCTTTAAAATATAAATCACTGTGAAATTGTCTTACAATGCAAATAGTTTAGTGAAATACAGAGATGAAGCTGATTTACAAAATTCTAATCCATATCCAAATTCTGCCAAAGTTCAAGGTGAGAGTTTGTGGCTATTATTATCATCACCTGGGTTATATTGCCTTCAACACTAACCTTGTCTAAATTCCAGTTAGTAAGAACAGGTGACCTCAGATTCCCTTAAATTTTTCCAAATCAGAGAAATGTTCTGAATTGCTAGACAGATAAACTTTTGTGACTTATGATTAAAATGTCAAATTTCTATGTTTGTCCTGCATAATCAGTTGTCCATAGTGAAAAACTGGAACTAATTTCAAGAATGTATCTCAAAAGGATACTTGAATGTTTGAAATTAGATGAGAAAAATTGATGACCTTTTGGTGATCTCCAATGAAAAGGTCCCACCCTTCCTTTCATATTCAGCTCAATATGAATATGGAAATTAATAGTCAGTCAGTCATCCCCCTAAAAGCCTCTGTACTACATTAGATTTATACCCACACCTATACTGTTCATATGTTGTATAGATTATCCATACATATAAGGCCATATTTTGACTTCAAAGCATAACTTCAATAACAGCTACACATAGGCATCCAAAATAGACTATTGTTGATAGTATTAAAAATGTACCTTAAGAGGTACAATCATTTTGAACCAAATGGTAGCCCTATGTACGTAATAAGGCACATGGCAGCCACTTACTTGCTATATATGTCAGCTAGACACCAGGCTGACCAATCAGGAAGATAGTTAGGCCTAGGGAGTTGGGGAAGGGGAATAGAAGCCACATCTGCTTTGTGCAAGAAGGGAGAGGATGGAAATGACTTCCCCAAACCACTCTTCACAGCAGCCCTCTGTTTATCTCCTCACCCTTGTCTTCCTTCCCAAAACAAGTTGAAGAGGTTACTGTTGAGGAAGAAAGGATAGGGAGCAGGGCCCAATTGTATGTGGTAGCACTCTGAGGAAGGATCTCTCCCCTTTCTACTTCTGATTGCAATGATAAAGGACAGGAATTCTTTTGTCCCCAGACTAACAGCTCTACTGAGGCCAGGTTAGCCATGACCTCATTCTGTAGGCCATAGTAAACCATTCAGTGTCCCTGTCATTCAGCCAAGGAGGAACTGGCCCTCATACCACACAGAAATATTGGAGTAGGCCTCCCCTGTCTCATCCCTCATCCAGCTTCCTGATGTTCACAGATGGCAATCCAGGAGGGTGGAATCATAAACCCAGCCTCTGGGGAATACTATGGGGTTGCCTCAAGCTAAATGAGATAGCCACACAGATTCAGCTGAGACTATTCCCTGAATTAAAGGGTCACGTGGCTGATACAGGTTGGGTCACGATTTAGCCCTTAAGCCATACTTGTGCTTCTGACTAAAACTAAAAAAAAAAAAAAAAAAAAAGGTAATTATAACTGGGAGTTCAGTAAGGATTAATTTGTCCTCAGTCATTTTATGTGGCTTAATAATTCAAGAAATCTATAAAAAAAAATCCTTGCTTTTATGTTTGTCCAATATTTTCCTCTTTGGTGAGTTTCTAATAATTCAGTATGTGACCCAAAAGGCTTTTTTCCTGCTAACTTACTTTCTGGAGCTTACATGGTCATTATGGACAATTACTGTGCAGTATTTTTTGTTCAGTTTATTATAACTGGCAGTGGAATAATTTGTAAGAGAAAAACAAGATTAAAGAAATCAGAACTGGCCCAGCAATTTAAGGATGAGGAAGGACAGTATAAATGAAAAACCCAGATACATGGTATTTTTAATTCTATGCCAGTTGGGTGCACAATGAGTGTATATTAAGGTCAATTTGTGTAGTCTTCAACTGTAAACATATTTACATTTTACTATTTTTCACTCATTCAATAAGACTGGGGTATATGCAGGAGCAAGAAGGCATCAAAAGCACCTAAAACAGAACAGCTTCCATATGGGGAGAGAATAAAAAGACTGGGATTGTTCAGCTTAGAAAAGAGATGACTAAGAGGGGATATGATAGAGGTCTATAAAATCACGAATGTTGTGGAGAAAGTGAATAAGGAAGTGTTATTTACCCCTTCATACAACACAAGAACCTGGGGTCGCACAGTGAAATTAATAGGCAGCGGGTTTCTAACATACATAAGGAAGTATTTTTTCACACAACACTCAGTCAGTCTGTGGAATTCTTTGCCAAGGGATGTTGTGAAGGCCAAAAGTATAATTGGGTTAAAAAAATAATTAGATAAGTTCACAACCTTCAATGGCTATTAGCCAAAATAGTCAGGTATGCAATCCTGTGCACTGGGTGTCCCTAGCCTCTATTTGCCAGAAGCTGGATGGGATGACAGAGGATGGATCTTGATAATTGCCCTGTTCTGTTCATTTCTTCTGAAGCAGCTGGCACCAGCCACTGTCAGAAGACAGTATACTGGGCCAGATGGACCATTGGTATGGCTGTTCTTATGTTTTAACTGAGGAGCTCAAGAAAATGATGTGGTTTAGGTGACTGAGTTGTCCTGAAAGGGGAAACAAAGAATCTAGAAATTGAGTCTTGCCAGGAAAGTAAAGGAGAAAAAGATTTTCAAATATTTGGTTTTATATTTGGACTTTGCTTATTGTTTTTCAGTTTGCACACAAAGGGTCTCAGGGACAACTCAGTGAAGTCAATTTGGAATATTGAAATTAATGTGAATTTTAGCAAGTTCAAATCTCTATTCTATTATGGATTTTGAATCTTAAACAGGTTTTAATAAGAATTTTTAGTTTACCTTTTGCAGAATACTTTTACAGAAAAACAATCAACTTCCAGCATGTTTCATTTTCAAGTTAATTTAAGCACTTCCATATAATTCTCCACCCTTTAAAATTGCTGAGTCAGGTCTTAATATTACAAATTATTTTTCTGACATTTTTATATAAGCTACACAGTAATGTGCTTAAATCCTTGCATAAGACATAAATACCAATATGACAACTCCATCAAAGCAAAGAACTACAATGGATTTGTTCTAGCTTTCCATCAAAATAAGATTCCCTTGAACCTTAGTTATTTAGGCCCTTGTGTTGTTCCCCATGAAGAAACAAAGTTACAAGGGCAGTAACAGTCATATATTATTCTGAAGGAAGGAAGGAAGTCCTCCTTACTTCAGAATAATATATATTCAAGTCACTATTTCTCTTGGGATTCAGTTTCTCCTGGGATCACAGTTAAAGTCCATCCATAAGCTTCAGCTCAGTAAAGCATAATCATTACTTTACAACAGTTCCACATAGCTAGCTGTCTCAAATTTGGATGTGCTAAATGTGACATACTAATAGTTTTCTCGCACTTACAATGTCATGTATTGCTACTGAGGAATAAAAATTCTATTTAGAGGAAATGTTTATATAATATAAAATGAGTGGGATGTGTTAAGCAACACTCGTAAAGACCATCAATCATCTGCTTAGGTATTTAAATTAATTTGTATTTTCATATTATATTTTGGTTTTCTAAAATTATATAAGGATAATGAAAATCCATATTTAAAAAAACTTGCACAGTCTCCTTCTTCATTTAAATTGTAAAAAATGGACCTCATTTGTTTCCATAAGGCACTTGAAAGCTTGTAATAATTTTGTAACTATATGTTACAACAAATACATTCACATTATACGCTACATTAGCATTCTATCTGAAGTTACTGAGAAACTAGTGTTTCTGATTAACACTACCACCAGACAGTAATCCTCTGGTTATTTTCTTCTTATACTATGTGTTTCCATGGTCCATGGTTATTATTTAAGGCATAAAGTTTTCAGATTAGATTATTGCTTGACCAGCCAGTATAAAGCTTCATAATCAGAAAATATTGAAAAATATGTGACAGACTTTTTTTCCAGTTCATCTTGTAGGGTGGAAGATTTAAAAATATCCATTTCTGACTGAGTTCATGAGTATGTTAAATCCGTGCATGAGCTTTCTATCTGCTGTTTTAGTTCACAATCCACTGCTCTTCTAATATGAAATAAAATAATAATGTAAAATAAAAGTTTGCTCTTCAGCAGTAAATTCCAGATCTCTAAAACAAAAAACCAAAAGATCACAGCTTGTCTCATGAAGAATGACTCAAAACAACCCTTGATTTCCAGAGGATTGGATCACATTTTAAATTTATTCCTTCACATGCTAGTGTGTTTCTTGCATGAGTCTTCCATTTAGTCTTTTTAGGCTCTCTCATACAGATAACCTCCCTTTTCTTCATTCTGTCTCAATGTTCCCTAAGAGGAAGTTTCTCTGTTTGTGCCCCCAATTGCCCTTATAGTTGTATGGGAAAAGTGAATGCGATGCTTCCACAGCCAGGGCAAAGTGAAACAATCTGTGCCTAGTTCTTAACATCCTGGAAACTGCTAACGCCCCCTGCAGACCAGTTACAACAACTGGAAATGAAGAAATTGCCTCAGTCATGGATTCCTTGCTTATTTCAAGAGACAGGTCTTGCCCTTTCCTGTTGGTCAGTAGGGGGCAATTCGAAGTGTCTCTCTGTCTTCCTTTGCTGTTCTCCTTTTTCTCATCCCACAGCAGAGCAGATCTGATTCCCCTGGTTGCTCCCAGAACCCCCGCAGGCAGGAGAGGAGCCAATGAAGGATGCTGCCTGGCAGGTCCTGATGCTGAGACTCCATTCATAGAATCATAGAATATCAGGGTTGGAAGGGACCTCAAGAGGTCATCTAGTCCAACCCCCTGCTCAAAGCAGGACCAATCCCCAGACAGATTTTTACCCCAGTTCCCTAAATGGCCCCCTCAAGCATTGAACTCACAATCCTGGGTTTAGCACGCCAATGCTCAAACCACTCCCCCCAATCTTGCTTGGCTTTCATTTGCCCACAAATGCCCCTGGTTCCCATTAATTCCCAAAGCCTGGACTCCATGTGGAGGGCAGTGTGCACACCCTGGTTTACAACAGGACATAGGGTGGGAGAGGGCGCCCTTCCCTGATGCAGCCACCTGTCCCCCAGCACATGCAGTAGCTCGACTCCTCCTCCCTTTCCCTTGTGGCAGCTGAGTCTGTTCAGGCTGTACGTAGATGAACAGTATGGGCACCCACACATGGGACTTTCACCAGGTCCCTCCCTCCCAATCGAATCCTTCCCCTTTGACTTACACTCCTCTCTTGTCACAGCTCTTGCCCCTCCCCAGAGCAAGGGGGGAGAGAGCTGTTTCTCTGTAACTCCAAACAATCCTTGCTCTGTTATCACACAAGGAAAGGCTGGAATCCTCAGTCCTCCCCAGGGACCTCAGTCCTCCAGACCCTGTGCCCAGTCTCTCTAACCACCTCCCAGACCAGCCCAGTGTGTAAGAGAGAGTCTTTCAAATGGCAGCCAGATCTTTCACTCATGCACGGCTGGCCATCTGGGTTGTAATTAAACCAAGGACCTTAGAAGGAGGTTGCCTCCCTACAGAAATAGCCTAGAACTAATTATTTTTCCAAAAAAGAAGGCAAAGTCTACTCACATCAGCTCCTGGCTCTCCTGGCATCCCGGAGGCACCTGGTTTGCCTGGCTCACCATCCGGACCCTTCAGGATTCAAATGGACAAAGAAATAATGTATTTTAGAGTGAGAAGCAAGCAGAGCTGGGTCGATCCTGTTGTAAGATCGAATGCAAAGCAATGTAAATTACTTACTGGAGGACCTGGGGGGCCATTGGGACCTCTGTCTCCCTAACAGGATGTAAAAGAGAAATGGTTTAGTCAGCATCCTGTAGAGTCCTGAGGTGACACTAATAAACCCATGTGCAAAATGTTAAACAGATGATCAGGAATGATCCCTAATTCACTTCTATTGTGTAATCCCATATAGTTCCTATTATGCAGAATAATTCTATAGACCTACTGTATGCTATCAAGAATAATCCTGTATAGTTCTTTACAGATTATCAAGAATAATTGCATATGATTCCTATCACATACTGTAATAAATAATCTCATGTAATCCTTTTTACAGACTACCAGACTGCCGTTCCCCCACCACCACCACCCCACACACCCATTACTGTTTCAGCCGATGCTGAACAATAATTCCTATGAAGGTTATTAAGGACAATAGAGAGTGCTGCAAATTCAAAGGATCCCAAGAGCTAAATACTAATGTAGTAAGAATAATTCAGGTGTGTGCAGAAAGCATTCCTAGCTGCCAGCTGTGGTGACTCATGCATGGGAGACACTTACATCGATGCCATCGATGCCAGGAACTCCTGGTGGACCTGGTGGACCTGGGGGGCCTTGCGGACCTGGGGGGCCTCTCTGACAAGGAATAAAACAAATTGCAATTAGACAGTGGGCAGATCCCAGAAAACCTGCAGCAACTTGGGGGTAAAGGTACAGGAACGGGGAGACCAGCCCATGGGGAAAGAACTTCCAAAGGCTTCTAAGTGGGCTCCTCAGTTACCAGGGCCCTTAGCTGACCATACAGTTGGTCTTGTGCACCTGATGATTAAAGTAATTGTCATGTTGACCCACTAAATTGCATTTCCCCTTGTTTAGTGACTGCCAAAATGTCCATTGCAATCTGAACCAGGATTACAAATTGTCAAAAACTCCCTGTCCTTGTCTATTGTCATTCACCCACTGCACAAAACAGGCATGCCAGGGTTTATGTCACTGTGTAACTGTACAGTACGATCTGGGCTTTGCAGAGCAAAAGGTTTGGGGGTAATATTCGCATCAGAAATTCACTAGCCCGGCCCTTGAAAAATCAATATAAAAACAGTGAAGGAAAAATAATAATGTTCTTTGTGAATAACGCTTTGAAATTCTCCACACCTATTCTAACAAGCTCATTCAGCCTAAACAGAAGAGACTCTTCTTAAGAGTTTGTGTTAGGAAGAAAAGTTTAAAAATACAGCCCTTCTCTGCTCTCACTAATGTATTCACTGCAATAACATTTTTTTCCTTATAAAAAAACTCCTGTTACCTGTCCTCACAAGTACATTAAAATCTACAATCCTGGTTATAATTAGCCTTCTCCACAGGCTGGGCTCCTGAGAGGGGTGTTAGCAGGCACTGCATATGTTTGAACCCAAAGAAACGCGTTCTTTGAAAGAATGTTTGAAACCCTCGAGTTCTATAATATACTGGACTGTTTTCTTTATTACTAAACTCCAACTGCCAGGCAAAGCAAACCTCACAATGGGGGCTTTGTGAGTGAAACCTCAAGCCCCTACAGGAGGAGGTGATGCCCTCAGTCTGGCAGGAGCTGCCAGAGTCTGAAATCTCCGGTCCCATTCAGGCAGTCCTAGCTATAGCCCCTGTCCTTCCTGCTCTTTTTCCAATGTTACTGGCATTTTAGGAATGTTTCTTTCTTAGAGCAGCCTCTCAAGTTCTTATTAAACTGATGATTTTCTTACTTGCAGTTTAAACCGTGCCATACCACTGCTCATTGGCACATTGCATAGAAAGGTTCTGTTCAAAGCAGTTGTAACCATTGCATCTACATCTCTTTGCTTAACTTATTTTTTCCACTTTAGAAATGCTAATGTGATTTCAGTTTTAAAAAAATACAGTTACAGCCACCACTTCTGGGATAAGACAACCCAGCCATGAGACTATTGGATTTTGAAAGGCATCAGATGCCAGGCAAGAGGACAGGAGATTGTCCTCAGCTTCCCAGGGACTTTGTATAGACCCTTTCTCTTTGCACTGAGCAGGCTTTCTTTCCTTAAAACTTACCTCCGTGGCAGTCTGGCTTATCTGCAATGAATAAGAAATGTATAATAAAAGTGTACAACTTACTTGAGCCAGGCAAAGGCACATAATTTGTAGAAAAACCCCTAAAGGTAACGATCCCCTGCCCCGAGCAGTGCTAGTCATGGTCACTTCTCTGCTGGCCAGCAATGTTTTCCACTCTGTTGCTCTTGATAGATTTTAGGACCCGCAAGACATACAGTTCCCCCCAAGTGACTCCACTAGCAGCAACAGAAAGGTAAGCCCTGCTTCAGGCATCTGTTTCTTCTGTTTATTAATGGCCTTAGAGGAGGGTAATGGGGATTGGAGGAAATCTGAATGCTAGGAAGGAGGGGATTGAATGACACCAGCTCCTTTAACCCTTTGCCCTGCTGCTGCTGCTCTGACCATGGTCCTCAGCAGCAATCCCTTAACTTTCTGAATGAGTTACCAAGAGAGAAAAGCAAAGCTAGGCCATGGTGCTTGCAAAGAGCCCCACTCCCTACAGAGGCACACATTTTAAATCTCTCTGCCTCAGGTAGTTTGATAAGAAAAAAGTAAGAAAGCAAGAAAAGAGTTAAAACCATGAGACCGTTTTGAAAGGAACCAAATCCCAGATACATATGTTAAATATAGGTTACAAAGTAGCAGCCGTGTTAGTCTGTATCCGCAAAAAGAACAGGAGTACTTGTGGCATCTTAGAGACTAACAAACGTATTTCAGCATAAGCTTTCATGGGCTACAGCTCACTTCTTTAGATGCATAGAGTGGAACACACAGACAGAAGATATTTATACATACAGAGAACAAGCTTATGCTGAAATAAATTTGTTAGTCTCTAAGGTGCCACAAGTTCTCATGTTAAATATAGACATCTATAACCTTAAGAAAAATGAGGAGACCGATAACTGCCGGCGACCCAGAGGAAAAGGTTGAAGACGTAGACCCAATGATAGTATAAATATTAGGAATGTAAGGGCAAGGAAGCCCCTTACCTGTCTCCTGGCTGGAAGTTCGCTACAACTTTCTCTTTGTGGTCTCAGAGGGTCGCAATGAATCAGCATCCACTGGATTTCAAACTAGTGAAGGGGATAAAATGAGATTAATTTATTTCAGATGTTCATGCTTGCCAGGTCTGAATAACAAGAACACTCTGATCAGCCATCTCTGGGTTTTAAAAGTTGTGTAGTAGAAAACAAGAGCTATGATTACAGTCAAAGGGATATATAACACATATAACACTTATAGTTCCTGGAACATTAAGCATAAATAGCAGGTGCTCAACAACTGAATGGTATCAGATTATGGAGCTTACTTCTTTAAAACAGACCGGCTAGTTACCTTCAGCTCTTCCCTTGCTCTAGCATCTGTTTGTGTATTTAGAAAGGGGCATAAAACCTGTTGTAGGAATTAAGGGAGAAGGAAGTCTACAGTTGGTCATGTCCAAGAACAAGTGCTCTTTCATGTTTATATTATGCTGTGGAAGTTGTTTTATTAATGAACACACATTCACAAAATGATTTCCTTAGGACTAGAAAGTTATGAGGATAAAGAATGACAGGTCTGACAATGAATGCAGGAGTCGAAGACCTAAGAAGGAGGAATTCTAGAGTCCTGAATCATATATACACTAGAAACATTCTGGGGCGGGCTGATATACCTTTGTGAGATTTCACATCTTCTTCAATATTTTCACATTGACTCTGTAAAATGACCCAGAAATAAAACCACTTCTTTGCCTCTAAGAACTAACAACTGATCCTTTATGTGTCTGCATAGATGTGGAAAGTGTACTTTACATACCCTCTGCTGGAAATGACTGGGTGAATAGATGCAGTAAATAGCTTCAGAGGTATGTCCTCTGGTATGTAATGTACCATATGGTACATTAAATACAGGTACATCCATGTAAATTATATTAGTACACCTCTTTTTGTGAGATCTTAGATCATTTTCCCATCTCATTCTACATGATTTTTGTGGTCATGGAGCTAATGAATGGTTTATTCCATGTGTTTTCAGGCTGCAAAACAGGTGAAGGGGTCACAACATTCCCTTCTTTATGACGAGATGGAATGGGAAGGAAGGAGCGTGACTCTTTTTTCTGTTGTAAAATATACTCGTAATATGGAAAAGGTCAAGATCTGGTCTTCCTGAGAACCTCAAAGAAGAAGTTTGAGTCTTTAGGACTTTCATTTCCTGGTTAGGCTCCTGTTTCCCTGATTCTTTCTTATTGCTGATTGATGTCACATATCTTCCCTTCAACCCTTCCACTGTTTAATGCCTCAGTGCTTCTTGGTCATCTTCTCTGCTCCCTTTGGGAAATCTCATTGTCCTCTTCAATCTTGGTCATGATTTCTATGCAGCCAGAACCCAGCTTACATCCCCCTTGACTCTTTCTTAGATCCCTCCATTCCCATCTGGTTCCTTATGTTGACTTCCTCATTTCCACATTACTCCATACACTGTACCTTATTAATGCTTCAGAAATTGAAGTCCTTTACTATCACATCTATGTCCTCAAGTTTGCTAATTGCCACCTCCATAAAATTGCTAGAATTCTTCTTTACTTTGATTCTGCCTTTACTGAAATTCTTGCAATCAAATCTTTATTGTTCTTGATATTAGGGCTGCAAAGTCAAACACTGAAAAATTAGTGAATGCCAGAATTAAGGGTTGTCATGTACAAATTTCAATTGGGTCCTTATATGTATGCATGATACTACAGTTTTCAATTACATGATCACATGCTATTTTTTTCCACAGGATCCCTGCCTCATTCAGTGCACAAGATGGAAAGGCTTTTGGAATGATTCATGGTTGCGTACTGAAGGAGACTTGTCTGTAGAACCCCTGCCTCATTTATTGCAGAAATTGGAAGGTGTGTAGTGAATGAGGCAGGGGATTTTAGGAGGCGAAAGCATGGTCTTTTAAACTAAAGGCAGTTGAATGTTACTCTGGAGAACTGGATTCTACCCCTGCCTCTGCCACAGAGATGTTATGCAATGCTGGGCAAGTCACCGAAATCAAAATTTTCATATTTGGCCACTAACTGTGTGTTCCTCATTTTCTGGGTGCCCAGTGTGGGGGACAGATGTGCAGAAGTGTTGAGCACTTACAGCTCCAACTGAAGTCAATGGGAGCTGTGGTTTGACATATAAAGTGCTAACTAATGCTAAACACAAAATAATCAGGCCCTCAGTTTCTCAAATTGTTCATCCAAAATTGGTGAATACTTGACAACTTTGACCTTAATCGCTCTATGTCTCAGTTCCCCAGATAATCTCACAGGGGTGTAGTGAAGATGCATTCATTCATTTTTGTGAAGAGCTCAGATAGTATGGTGACAGCACCATAGAAATGCCCCATTAAACAAAAACACTGAATAACTACCATTCACTGAATGAGGAAGGGTCCTGTGGGAAAAAATGACCATGTAATTCAAGACTATATCATAATACAGACTCCCAAAGGCGAAGGGAGACGGGGATGCAAATTAAGGTTGTACTGGCACCCTTAATTCTGGCATTTCCTAACTTTTGAATACTTGACTTTGCAACCTTAATGTTATTTTTTGGATGTAATGTATAACTAGGCTTAGATGAAAGCTGTTTTTAAAATGAAAAAAAAAAAGTTTAACTATGAGTGAATTGTTCAAAGCTACAGCTGGCTTGGAGCCCATTAAAGAAAAGAGAGTGACCATTTTTAAAGAGAGCAACTGCAGCCCAGCCTTGCTTTATAAGTCTCTTCCCACATAACCAAACTGTCATAACCAAACTGACTATGGATTATATTCTGTTGAACAGGTCATGAAGGATGACACTGTTTTCCTTGCCTCAGAGAAATATTTTGAGGGTGCTTTACACACATATGAGGATACTTTGTCATACTTTCTTCCCACATACTTCAGTACAAAGAGTTATTAGGGGAGAAATGTAGAATTGAGGTGCTCAGAAAAGAACATGAAGATGTCAGAACTAATATAAACTAAGCCTATTAAAATAGCTTTTCTCATTTCACTATTTTCTTGTGTTTTTTAGCAATGGATAATGGAGTCATATGTGAAAGAGACATGGCGACAAGTGCATTTTAAAAACTGAAAATAAGGGGTCAATCCTGCAAGCTTTACTCATGTAAATAGAAATTATTCATGCATGCAGCCCCATTAATGCCCAGGGGATTATACACCTGAGAAAAAAGTAAGTTGCATAAGGTTGCACACAAAGTTAATTATGGTTAGCTAAAGATTCTTTTCTGAATCATTCTCTCTATCAAATATTATACTTAAAGCAATTGCAGTATATGATGTGTGATTTTTACCACTATGTTTTTTATATATATATACACACACACACACTAAATCTTGTCACTCTCATCTTTAGTATGGTTGATTTAGAATATCTAATTTCATATGCCTGTATTATAGAATTATGGGTATGTGATGGAAATGGTTTAACTGGGCCCTAATGTCAGTTGATTACTTCATCATGCCCAGGGTCTGCTACAACCCATTCATTTCAAAATTCTTTTGTAACCACATGCAAAGCACACCATTTTACAATGCCTAGATACTACAGTGATTGGTGTCTTATAAATGCAATAATTTAGTGTTTTATAGGAATTAAATGGTTAATAGATTAACATCCATTTTCCAATATTGCTAGGGAGGTTAATTTATTATATATTTAAATAGCAAATATATATTATTTGGGCTAGTTCTATTTTTCTTTACATGATCTCATCCCTTAAGCGATCTGGAAATGCCTGTAAAATGCCAACAGGCTTGCAAAACATTAACAATAGAGCCAAAAATGCTACTGTTTTATCTGTGCTGTGCAAGAACTGAAGTAGCTTAAGCATAAGTGGGATCTAAATGAGGCCTGAGATTCCAAAGTAGTATTTGCTGTACAATAGCACAAGAGCCAACTCCAACTGAAACATTTAGCTGTCTAATATGCTTTAAGAAAATGTGTTCCACTGCATTTAGAATAAATCTAAAACATTTTCTATAATCTGTTGAACTACCTGTTCAGTGAATTGACATGTGTGTGCCTCATTGGTTTTATTGCCATCTAGTGGGTGATTCAAAGGGAAATACAGCTGTAAAAATACAATTAATCAGATCTGTATTGAGATCCTTTTGATCTTTATTGATGCTCCTCTCACTTAAATCACTGATTTTACATCAGTGTAAAAGAGCAGTTAATCAACCCCCTGGGTCCTTTCATTAATTCTTTGATATACAGCCTAAACAGTGGTATTTTTAATGTGGGTTATGTAAGGTCAATTTTCATGAGAGTTACACTGTATAATCCTGCAATACAATCTTCTTCTATGTAGTTTACAGAAAATCAGTGTTTTGTATTGGGGTGTTTCAGTATGCAACTGGATACTCGGAATATGTGAGAAGGGAGAGTTTGGGAGGAAAATACATGCTAAATAGCAGGCGAAAAATGGAAATCACCAGCACAAATGAACAAAATAAATTGAGACTATTCAGAAACATGAGGTGCCTCAGTTAGAGTAATTACTGAGTGAAGTTAAAACCAGATTATCGCTCATATATGCCTGGGGCTCCCAGAACAATCAATGGCAGCCTTAGTAATTGGAATTTATATTGAACTGAACTCTTGTAAACAGTGTCTTTACATGAAGAAGGGGATTTATATATTAGAAGGGTTAACTTTATACACTGGCACAGGTCACTTGCTGGAGGATTCTCTGCACCTTGAGGTCCTTAAACCATGATTTGAGGACTTCAGTAACTCAGACATAGGTTAGGGGTTTGTTACAGGAGTGGGTGGGTGAGATTCTGTGGCCTGCGTCGTGCAGGAGGTCAGAATAGATGATCATAATGGTCCCTTCTGACCTTAAAGTCTATGAATCTATTCAACTGTTCTTCAGCAAAGTATTTGCTGTATTAAGCATATATAAGCATTCTTTCAACATTAGGGGTAAAATCTTGGCCCCACTTAAATCAATGGCAAAGCTCCCATTGGCATAAGTGGAGCTAGGATTGTAGGTATGTTCTGTGTTCCAATTTCTTTTACACTATATTCATTGCATACACACAAGAGAAATATTATTCTCCATTAAGCTCCAGTTTTCTGTGAAGTTTAGCCTATAGATTGTCCTATCAATATATCTTACAACTGTTAGAAACACTGATAAATGTACCAGCCTTATGCCCCTTCCTTTGGACATGCTGAGTTTTAAGGTCTGAGAATTCATAATATCCTGGAGGAAAAGTGGAAGCAAGATGCTCTTTAACTGAGCCTCTTTCTCAGGGAGACTGGAGAAAATCTGTGCTAAAATAGTGGCAATGGGAGAAATGCTCACACTCCCAAATTCATGCTCTCAGAAAATGCAGATGGAGGGGTCTGTATGCAACTACAATATATAAAAAAACTGGAGAGGATCCCATGGTAGGAAGGGCAGGTAACACAGATGGGTCTTGTAAGATTACTAATTTGTTATGTTCATATTGGTTTACAAGAGCTTGTAGCTGAGCTTGAGACCACTAGTTCCACTTGCCTAGTGAGCAACAGAGGAGGCTCAGACGAATCAGAGTTGGCTTGCAGCAGAATCACCTGATTGGTCAGACTGCCTGACTGGTAGAGGGGATCAGCAGGCCTGCTCTTAAGAACAGCGGCAGGGTGCTGGCTGTTTAAAGCCCATAGTTGTTCCCACCCCTTCCTCACTCTCAGGGAACCAGCTTCTGACCCTCATTCCTGACTTCAACTCTGGCCTTGGACTTTAGTTCTTATTCTAGGGTCCAATTCCTGATTTCCAGCTCTGGCATCTGACCTTTGGCTCTGACCCTGGGCTCCTTCTTCCGGTTACCAACTCCTGCTCTAAACACTAGGCCTGACTGCCCACATCTCTGTATCTGATAGGTAGCATGTTATCTGCTGTTTGTTGAATTTATACTAAAGTAAACCAAGAATACTCTGTACATTCTGAACCCATCTGGTACCGTTTCTTTTTTTTTTTTCTAAGTTTCACTTCCTTTATGTCTCTTTTTCATTGCAGGATTCCCCACCTATATTCTTTCAATCTGATTCTGCTTCTTCAAGGCCCTACTTCAGTACATCAATTGCTTGTGTTAACTGACCATTTGTAACAGGAGTTCCACCTTTTGAACTTCAAATACACAGCATAAACACAAGTAGAAAAAAATGTAGGCAACATCTTTTACAACACCCAGGCCATTGGCTGCAGCACACTACATTTATGCAATTCTCCTAATCTGCGCTATGGAACAAATCCACCTCCCTGCATTGCATGCTGATAAGAGCTGCCTTTTAGATGTTACATGCCATTTAACTGGTCAGACTGGTTAACCTATTTAAACATATAAATTAAGTAGGAGTATGTCCAGTTTTGGTCCCGCCACTACAGACGGGATGTGTACAAATTGGAGAGAGTCCAGTGGAGGGCAACGAAAATGATTAGGGGACTTATCATGACTTACAAGGAAAGGCTGAGGGAACTGGGGTTATTTAGTCTGCAGAAGAGAAGAGTGAGAGGGGATTTGATAGCAGCCTTCAACTACCTGAAGCAGAGTTCCAAAGAGGATGGAGCTAGGCTGTTCTTAGTGGTGGCAGATGACAGAACAAGAAGCAATGGTGTCAAGTTGCAGTGGGGAAGGTCTAGGTTGGATAGTAGGAAACACTATTTCACTAGGAGGGTTGTGAAACACTGGAATGGGTTACCTAGGGAGGTGGTTGAATCTCCATCCTTAGAGGTTTTTAAGGGCCGGCTTGACAAAGCCCTGGTTGGGATGATTTAGTTGGAGTTGCTCTTGCTTTGAGCAGGGGGTTGGACTAGATGACCTCCTGAGATCTCTTACAATGCTAATCTTCTATGATTCTATGATTGCAGCTTGGGGGTTAGCTCCAGCAAAATGCAAGTGCCTACAGTGAGGTGCTGTACATCCTCCATTCCCTAAAACCAGTGGGAACTATGGGAGCTCAACACTTTGTAGCAACAGTCAATTAATCACTATTTTATTGAAGTTTTATTCCTTTCTTGTTTTCAGTAACAGGAATAAGTTTGTAGCTAACCTATGATAAAACACTGGTTTATATAACTGACCTATAATTATAACTAGGAGACTGGGGAAATCCACAGGAGTTAGATGACTAAATATCTTTGAGATCCTTTGGGTCCAGATACTCACTTGAAGTCAGTGGAGCTTCACCAGTTTTACCTCATCTGAGAATTGAGACGGAGCATTTAGAATTTGAACAGTAAGGGGCTAATGGGTGGGTATTTTTATCACAAACAATTGGCAAGGCCTATTTTCAAGAGGGTCTTTTTTCCATTTTCAAACTATAATGTACTCTGTATTGTTTAGTTTCTATAATGGATTATTTGGTTTATCCTTGGATAAAAAAGAATGATAGCATACAATGTAAAGCCACATGAACTTTTAGCCACTGAAAAACGTAACAGTAACCTTGATCATAAATCCTTGTAAAGGCTCAAAGGCCAACATAATTTTCTAACAGAGCTATACCAGCAACTCTCCTTAGCAATCATAGTGACAACAAACGATAAATAATTTATCTTAAAATAACATATTTTTATAGTACACCAATAAAAAGCCAAGCTATTCTGTACGATAAATATTGGAAAAGGAGACTAGGAAACTCAATTTATTTCTTTTTAAAATTATACTACTCTAAGTAATATATTCCAACAACACATTTAAATGTGTCTTGGACCCCCTAAATAACAAAGAATGTTGAGGTATTTATATAGTATACAGCATAGTCAATTAGAGTGAAATGCTTAGAACCTCACCTCCCCCCCACCCGCCAACAATTGATTTCTTTATTCGGTTTAAAGAGAACGCAAAAAAGGCAGGTAGAAACATATACTAGTGCAAGATAAATGAAACTTTTAGGGTTAATAGTCCATCAAATTGGGTATTATCTGTGACATATATTCAAGGCATGTTGTTTTCCATAGCTTTTAAGGTCAGACAGGACTATTATGATGATCTAATCTGACCTCCTGCATAACACAGGCCATAGAATTTCACCCAGTACTTTCTGTACCAGCCATAAATTCAGATTGAGCTAGACCTTATTTTTTAGAAAGACATCCAGACTTGATTGAAAGATTTCATGTGATGGTGAATCCACCTCTCATCTTGGTAATTTTGTTCCTATGGTTAATTACCCTCTCTGTTAAAAATGTGCACCTTATTGCTAGTTTTCAAGGCCTGTCTTGTGCCAAGCACTGCATCCTTTCAAACTTATGCCTTGGTTTTGATTTAGCCTTCTCACAAAAATAATATGGTTGACAACAAAAATATCTTAAGCCTGACTTGATTCAATTTTGTTGGAATAAAGAGCTAAAACTTAATTTTAACCCTAAATTAGTCTGTACTTTTTAAAACCCCTTAGTTGGTCACAAGATATTTGAAGATATGTTCACCAGAAAAAATGTTACAAGAGAGATTTTCTAGCACTTTTTCTGTGATATAAGATTTTGAAACTTACCGGAACTGAAACTTGAGAATTATTTATAAGTTTTCCCAGCAGAGCAAAGCCATCCACGTTGATTTTTCCCTTGGGCTTTATCTGTAAGGATTCTATCATAATGCAGTCAATAAAAAGCGTGACATTGCTCTTTTCCACGCTGACCATAACCTTGTGCCATTGGGAATCAAACAAAAAAGGCAAATGTGAAAAGGTTGCAGTCTGGAGACTTCCATCCAGCCCTTTATAAGAAAACTCAAGAGCCTTTGTTTGACTATTAAGCTTCACTCCAACTTGTTCTTTTCCTGACGAATCCTGGACCTGCCAAATACTCCAGCTTTTCTGAAGTGTGCTTCCAGTCATCCGAAATGTAGTTAGAAAAGAATATTCATCAGGCAATCCATTGGGATACAAAAACCTGTATAGGATCAAGCACAGTAGATTGGTTTTTGGAGGGGAGTCCTCTATGACTATCATCTCTGAGAGAAATAAGAGTCCATCACTCAAAGGAACCATACTACAACTACTATCCTTCTGCAGAGGAGAACTTGAGGGGAACCCTTTTTGAGACATTCGTGTTGCTCCTCATTTGGCAAAAGGAACTGTGCTTCATCAGTGTGGGCTCTTCCTACATTACATAATGTTCATGCCAAGCTCTCTGCCCATGATGGCTCAAGCAATCAGAGGCCGATGTTATGAATTAAATCAAGGTCTTCTATAATAGTCCTGTGCACCTATGGCCTATCAAACCAACCAGTCAATCCTGTTTTTTTAAATCTGTTGTGATATTATAATGCTCTTTCTAATCAATGCAGAACTGTTTCATTTCTAAATTTCCATGATTGTTTTTTCAAACACATTTTGTTGATCTATCCAACGATAACCATTTATTATATATTAGCAATTGCTTTAGCAGAAGTAGGTTACTTGTTTGAAAATTATATAAAAGGTAAGAACTCACACTTAAAAATTGATTGTATTCTGTGGTAATCAATTTCAGTGCTACATGCACGAGAAAACAGATTTACTATTATGAAATAGCTAATCCCTCTGCTTTTTATTATTTGCATTATTTTACTATGTACCCTTAAAATATGCAATTTGGAAACACAGAACAGTCTAATGTTTCTTGCAACATTGCAATCTAAAATAACTGAAGTTTGCCTCTTTCTAGAAAGCTGCGTCAATGCATCTCACCAGATAATTAAAGATTATGCTATTTAAACTTGCTACAGATACTGGTATTATACTCTCATAAACCTTTTGATTAGGTAGTTTTTTTCTTATCTGTCCACATTTAAAATTCTTATAAAAAGACAAATATGTTTCACTATTCTGATTAGGCATGGGGATGTGCCAGGCTACACTATCAGGACAACACACAAAAAACAATTTCCAGAGAACAAGTAGGCTACCCAATCTGCCTTGGCTTTGTAGGGTTTACTAGCCCTTCACTAATGGCAATTCAGCCACTAGACTGGCCTATGCAGAAAAATGAGAAAATAATCTTAGAATAAATTATCTATCTCAGAGCACAGTTTAATTAATATAATAAACTAGTCCTTCCAGATTAACAGCTGCACTATAAACAATAGAGCCTTTAAATGCCTCAGATTGTGTAGTCACATTCCAGTAGGGGGCTCCAAAGCACCAGCGGAAGGAACGTGACTAGACTGCAGTCACAGAGGAGTGTCCAGGTGTAGACTCTACCTAAAATATTAACCTAGTGCTGCCACTGCTTCTCCTCCTTATACTGTGAACCCCATGCCTGCTACAACCTGGGTAGCAGGAAAAGATGGTGTGTTGGAGATGGAATGCAGGGGGTGAGATTTGCTGTAGCATAACCTTAACTCTTGTACTTCTGACAGGGGTATGAAATCAGTGGTTGTACCTTCACCTATATTACTCCTGGGGGACTCTGTGCCACTGTGCAATGCAGAATTCAGGTTAAGAACATAATGCTCATTCCCGGTTTCTGACAAACAGAGGCTAGGGACAACATCCCTCCCCATCCTGGCTAATAGTCATTGATGGACCTATCCTCCATGAATTTATCTAGTTCTTTTTTGAACCCTGTTATTGTCTTGGCCGTCACAACATCCTCTGGCAAAGAGTTCCACAGGTTTATTGTGCGTTGTGTGAAGAAATACTTCCTTTTGTTTGTTTTAAACTTGCTGCCTATTAATTTCATTTGGTGACCCCTAGTTCTTGTTTATGTGAAGGAGTAAATAACACTTCTTTATTTACTTTCTCCACACCAGTCATGATTTTATAGCCCTCTTTCATATCCCCACTTAGTCATCTCTTTTCCAAGCTGAAAAGTCCCAGTCTTATTAATCTCTCCTCAAACAGAAGCCATTCCATACCCCTTATCATTTTTGTTGCCCTTTTCTGAACCTTTTCCAATTCCAATATATCTTTTTTGAGATGGGGCGATCACATCTGTACACAGTATTCAAGATGTGAGCGTACCATGGATATATATAGAGGCAATATAATATTTTCTGTCTTCTTATCTATCCCTTTCTTAATGATTCCCAACATACTGTTCGCTTTTTACATTGCCACTACACATTGAGTGGATGTTTTCAGAGAACTATCCACAATGACTCCAAGATCTCTTTCTTGAGTGATAACAGCTAATTTAGACCCCATCATTTTATATGTATAGTTGGGATTATGTTTTCCAATATGCATTACTTTGCATTTATCAACATTGAATTTCATCTGCCATTCTGTTGCCCAGTCACCCAGTTTTGAGAGATTCTTTTGTAGCTCTTTGCAGACTGCCTGGGTCTTAACTATCTTGAGTACTTTTGTATCATCTGCTTACCCCTTTTTCCAGATCATTTATGAATATGTTGAATAGGACTTGTCCCAATACAGACCCCTGGGGGATACCACTATTTACCTCTCTCCATTCTGAAACTGGCCGTTTATTCCTACCCTTTGTTTCCTATCTTTTAACTATTACCAATCCATGAGTGGACTTTCCCTCTTATCCCATGACAGCTTACTTTGCTTAAGACCCTTTGGTGAAAAACCCATGTTGACTCTTCCCCAACAAATTATGTTCATCTATGTGTCTGACAATTTTGTTATTTACTATAGTTTCAACCAGTTTGCCTGGTACTGAAGTCAGGCTTACCAGCCTATAATTGCTGGGATCACTTCTTGAGCCCTTTTTAAAAATTGGTGTCACATTAGCTATCCTCCAGTCCTTTGGTACAAAAGCTGATTTGAATGTAGGTTACAGACTGCAGTTAGTAGTTCTGCAATGTTCTGCACAGAATTTCCTTATTCCCTGCAGAAATGGTGCTGCAGAGCTGCTGGCACTGCTGGACCTGACAGTGCCCAGCTCACAAATAGAAGACACTGCTGGGGGAGGGGGAGCTGGAGGTTTTCCCGGCAGCTGTGAGTCCCAGCACATACTGAAGGAAGGAGGCGGCACATAGGAAACTCCATTCAAGCCCAGGACCCAGCATCAGTCTGTTTCTCCCTCTGGATCCTGGGCTCTGTGGGGTAGCAGGTGTGACTGTCTGGGCCAGGGGATGCCCCACAGCTAGGCTCTGGGAAGGGTGGGGGGTGATTATCTGGGTTGGGGGGGCGCCTTGCAGCTGGGCTCTGCAGGGTGAGGGTGTGATTGTCTGGGTGGGGTGGGACTGGGCTAGACTCTGGAGGCGGAGGGGGCAGAGAAATAGGAACAGGGTTGTCTAAGGTGTTTTTTTTTAACTCTCTACTCCTGGGGGAAGTTTTTTGTTGTCTCTTTTTGTTACAGACATAGTCATTGAAACTGGTGTGATTATATAGTGTTATTTTGACAAATAAAATATGCAGAATTTTGAAATATTTGTGCACATAATTTTTAATTTTTTGGAACAGAATTCCCCCAGGAGTACTATATGGTGGATGGTATGTCTGTGCAGACTATGATATGCCTGTATATACTGAGGAGAATGTACATATGTAACTGGGGATGTCCCTATATATGGATAAACCTGTAGAGTGGGATTTGGAACTGATTATGGAGATGTTCATGTGTATGTGCCTTGCAGAATAGGATTTTGCTTAAATCTTATTGTTTGAATCCTTTTGGTTTAGTTTTTATGTTGCCACCTCTAACACAAAATGTCAAAATCTGATTTTTTTCCGTCTCTCCTCCTAACCCCTCTCTGTTCCTTCCCTTCTTTACAAGTAGTGACAAATCCACTGTCTTCCCTATCACTTAGCTTCATAGCCTCAGGGTTGTTTTCATACCCTCTTTCCTCCCCTCCTCCCCCATAATGGGATTCCTTCACTGCTTTCAGTGGACATCTTCCTCTATAAATATCTCTTAAATGTATACTTCTCTCTATCCCTACTGCTAAATCCTAAGTTCATCCATAGGCCTTTCTCTCTACTGCAACCGTCATCTCTCTGGACTCCTTGCATCCGACCTATCCTTACCACTTGTCTATCCAAGATGTTGCCACTAAATCATCTTTTTCTCCTGCTGCTGTGATCACATTACCCCTCAATTCAAATCTATCGATTGGCTTCCTCTTTTTCTGCATCAAGTTCAATCATCCCATAAGAACCCATATGCCACTCAGCTACAGCGAATGATTCCACATCATGGGGTCTCTGAGGAAGGTGGGGGCAGAATCTGGCATCAGGGGAAATAATGAGAGAATCTCAGACAGCCTCTCCTCTGCCTTAAAAATTTAAAATAAAGAAATACTGTAACTTTTGGAAGCTGGATAGAAAGAAACATTCTTTTAAAAGTGGTAATGTTAAAAAAGTTTGCTAAAGGTGAACTGCAAAAGAGTATACAGAAAGAAAACCACCTTTAAAAAACTGTTTAGGAACTCAGATCAGTAACAAAATATCAGCCTGATCCTTCATTCCTTGCACACTCATAACTGTTAGTGGTATTTCTGGGTACATGCGGAAAGCAGGATTAGGCCCTATATAGAGAGTTAAGAATTGTAAATACATAAAGGTTGAAATTCTGCTCTGATACACATCCTTCGCAGCCCCACAGTAGAGGAGGGGGTAAATCAGGTCAGAATTGGCCTATGCTCTTAATATATATTTGCAAGTTAGCTTTTCTTTCACTCCTCTGCCAAATTCTAAATCCAGAATGTCTTGATTTCTCCTCTCCATATGTTAGGGCTATCAGAAGCACATATAGGAGTGCAGTTTCATGCTTGAAGTGCTTGTGTCACCAACAGTGGTCATAGAGGAAACACGGAACCTGGTTCTCCAGACTTTGAAGGGAGATGAAGGAAGAATTATCTGCAAATATTTTGTTTAAAATGGTAATATATTTTTACCATGGTTTCTAATTTTGCCTTAGTCAATATGATCGAGTCTGGACCAAATTCTGTACTCAGTTACACTGATGTCAACGAAGCCTGTGGAATTACTCTGCATTTATACCAGTATAACTGAGATGAGAATCTGTCCGCTCACCATTCAGTAGAATTATGCATGTAAAACATGCACAAAAATAGGTAATCTTCTCTAAACATTTCTTGTTTTTGGTTCTGCCAAGTTTAGCAGCTGCTCTGTGAGAATGCAGTTCTTAGATTTTCTGATAGGGTTGAGTTATTAAATGTGAATATTTAGCTATGTTTATGTAAAGTCATTGTCTTTTCCTTTACTGTTACATATATATATTTCTATTCATTTGAGAGTTATTAAACCCATAACTCTAGTGCACACCAGAAAGATTCCTTTAATTGTTTAGGACCAGTTTCTACTACCCTTATTCATTTTGAATACCCTTTGACTAGCCCATTGATTTCAGTGGAACTACTTGTGGTGCAAGGCACTAATCACTTTGTGTAAGGGTGGCAGAAACTGAGCATTCAAAAGGTTAACATATCCTTGTTTTTGATTTGCCGTATAAATCTGTTTCTTTAAGATCTGTTTCCTTAGGTGGGCTCCATTGCCCTTTTAGATAACATATCCTTAGATAAATTAATCCCTTGTTGGTAGGCTACTGCTTTTTATCCCTTCTATTACAGTGTGACATCAACATCAATGGTATGGTTGCATACAGGTTTGATACTCAAGATAAAAAGAAAAGGCAGTAGAAGACCATTTATGGCCTGGCTCAGAGCAGCAGGACCTTCAAAGGAGCCCTTCTTCACAGACAAATGTTATTCTCAGACAGTCTTTGAAGGGAGTAACAGTGAAAACAGCTTCTGAGAGTCCTCTGCAGGTGATACAAATCTCTATATAGAAATTTACAAAGCTCCTTTTGTTGCCAGATCCTTGTAAATAAATGTTGTACTATTTGCACTAGAAATTTTTCAAGCACTTTGGCTTCTACCCTAGGGAAAACTTAATCTGAGAACCCAGGCGTGCAGTTTGCAGAATTATAGTATTTGGGTTCTGGGACACCACTCAATATAATTCCAATCTCCAATATTTGTGAGTGCACTTTGGGGACACTGAATGGTCTAATACAATATATTAGAATGACCAGACCTCGTCCCTGCTTACATGCCATAAATACTTTGCTAGTATGATTTTTTTTCAAAAGCCTGCATGTAAAAAAAGGGGGTCTCTTATCACTCAATTACAATGTAAAGGGATGTTCCTTTTATACTGTAATTTACGAATATTAGGTACTTTTACCAGATACTAGGGGTGAATTGAGAAGTGAAAGATTCACCGTTTTGGACTTGAGTCTGGGTTGCATGTGTAAAGTGAGCATCACAACTGCAGTTCCATAGGCAATTCTGTTACTAACTAAGTGATACTACCAATTCTCCAGTAGATTTTACACCAGAAATGAACAAGAGTTCGGTAGAAACTCATTTGGGTTATGGGGGGAGTTAAAAATCAGACCTTGCAAACAACCACACACATGTACCCTGGTTCATTCTCTTGTCTCTGCAGCATCCCTGAAATATGAAGCTAGAGAACTTAGCAAGTACCATAATGGTAAAAAGGATCTAGGCTATAAATTAATTGGTTTTAAAGGATCTCTGTGAAAAAAGGCACAAGCTGTCCCTAAGGCAAATGCTGAATAAATGTGTAGAAGAAAACCCCTCTAATAAAGCCCTCACAGTTAACCTGCAAAATTATCATTGCTCATTCCTGACAAGCATTGGCTGGCTATTGAGGATCAGACCCTATGCACTGATAATATCCCTCCCCACATCTATGTCCTGCACAGGTCCTCAGAGATTCCCACACCCAGGAAAATGTGTACTGTGATGGTGATCCTCCATATTAAATAAGGCAAATGTTGCAGTTTCCATGGTTGACATGCTAAGGGGCAGCACAGTAATGGCAGTACAAAGATGGACATCAGTAGAAGAGCAGATACGGAGCACAGTATTGTAGAGGTGGTAAGGCTGCCTCATGGTTGTTGTGTTTTACTCGAGCCACTTACTCCCAGCTGGAGAACAAGTGCAATGCAAGATTGATCCTAATCACTTCCCTCTTTTGACTTAACTATGCCCTTTTGGAGTTTGGGCTTTGGCTCACACAGCCAGCAGCATAACTACAACTATGCCTTGCATGGGAGTCAATCACCTCAGAGATGCTGAGTGCAACTTACACAGCTGCATCTAAGTTACGCAACTTCAGCTACGTGAATAATGTAGCTGAAGTCAACATACTTAGATCGACTTACTGTGGTGTCTTCACTGCGGTGAATCGACTGCTGCTGCTCCCCCGTCGACTCTGCCTGCGCCTCTCGCCGAGCTGGAGTACAGTAGTCGATGGGAGAGCGCTCGGGGATCGATTTATTGCGTCTAGACTAGACACGATAAATCAATCCCCGCTGGATCGATCGCTGCCCGCAGATCCGACAGGTAGTGAAGACATACCGTAAGTGAACAGCCTGACTGTAACACGTTATAGCCACCAGGTGGCCTGGAGTTCAGTCATCACCTAGCAATGCCACTGCCAGTCCTTCAATGGGACCCAAAACCAGATAGCTTACAGGAAAAGGAGAGTGCAGGAGAACACACACTTCCTGGACCTAAGCTGTAATGGGTTGGCTGCTGTTTCAAAGACTCGTATTAAAATATTACATATGAATAAGTGCTAGTGTGGTGCAGTCTAAAGGTTTATTAGAAGGAATATGGGATGCCTACCTAAGTCATAGTGATAAAGCCTGAGTTATGCAGGTCACATCAAAGAAGTTTCAGTCTCTGTGGGGTGGCATCCATAGCTCTCTCACTACTTTAATGCTCTTGAGTAATTCAGCCAACCAAAACTCATGCCAATAAAACCCATAAACCACACCTAACCATCATGTGTTGTGTATACCACCCATTCACAGAAAATCTATTAGAGAAATATTTTAGAGAGTTTTTAAGAAATTTTACTTGGACTACATGTTGCCTTAGGGCTTGACTCCACTGCAGTATTAGCTCGAGTTATCTACACTCAAGTTAAAGTGGCCACACTGCAAAAGTACACTTGCACCGCACTGAGTGATTGGATTAGTAACATAGAGTAGTTGCATTCCCACTGTGCTCCTAACTCGAGCATCAGCTGCACTCACGCTTCAACCCAAACCCACTGACAGGCCAACTAACTGGAGCTTAAAGCACCACCTAAATCAAGCTAGAGATTTTGGTATGTGGACAGGAGTCAGGTTGGGGCAATACTCAAGTTACAGCGTGAGCTAACAGTGCAGTGAAGACAGGTGCTCAGTTACCATATGTTCCAATAACTCACCTCTATGAATGACCTAAAATACCTTTTTGATCAGACTTCAGAGTTGCGACATTTTAATTTATATCTCAGGCTGTTCCAAGGCTAGAAACAAGAACTGGGTATCACATTGAAAAGCTGAGAATCTCCCCCTTTTTAATGGCATTAACTTCCCATTTCTCTTATGGTCATAAGGTATCAGGACCCAGAGCCTCCAGCTGCTTTGTGTTACTGCAGTAATGCAAAGCAACCATAAACCCAGTTTAACCAGACAGTTACGCTGGAGTCTAACTTTAGCCTACTAGTTAAGCACGAAGCAGCCACGATGTCCTGGTGGCAGGAAGGGGTGTGAGAGGACCAGCTGAGGCATAGCAGCAGCACTTTGCTTTCCGGTGATCCCCAGCTAAATAATGGTCCATTGAGGGGCATCATCAGCCAGGATAAGTGAAGCTGTTCTAACTTACATCAGGAGCTGAACCAGCCCCCAAGTTTGGGTAAGGCATCTTAATCCTGTAACCCCCTCTGGTCCTGTGCTAACCAGAGCTCACCTGGAACCAAGGATCTGGCCCATAGAATGTAAATACGATTAGATTCCAAAATACAGTCTTCTCTAGCAATCTGTCTGTGACATGTGGGGGAAAGGTTTTCAACTTTTCTAGGTCATGTGACTGATACTGAACTGGGAGCATGTGTGCACTCTCTTCCCAAAGGACTAAAATAAACCAACATACAATCCATTCTCCTCCTCCTTACCTTTCCCCTGTGACTATCACACTGGCAAAAAGATCCCTTCTCTTCCTCCTCCCTGGCAAAGCCATCTGTGAGGCATCCCCACTGAAAGGATCTTCTCTCTGCCCCTCTGCACCCACCAAGTCCCACCTTCCCATTATGCCTCCCTAGCCTTTCCACATAGTCCTCTCCAGCTACTGGTATCAGTTCCTGGAGGTTACACCCTTTCTAGCTGGAAAATTCCAGCCCCCGGAGCAGCACTACTGGTAGGGGAAGGAAGTGGAGAGAGCTTCCTCTAGTTAATACTGTCTAGTCAATCTAGTCTAGTGACATCACCCAAAAACAAAAGGGGGGAGGCACTGGATACATTGTATCCATTCCAAGAGCTTTGCCAACCCCAGTTGAAGAACTAGTTATTTAGGGAGGGGTCAAACTTTCAGGGGGACAATATGCTAAAACAGACTTTTAAAGTAAAACAACTAAATGTGTTACCTGGTTGGGATTCTGAAGTCTACGTTTGTGCCTAATTTATAAGCCACTTGTAAAGCTGTGGAGCCCACCACTCTCTGGATGACTCCTCGGGAGGCAGCTTTATCTAGCTCGAACTGAGAAATCAGGTCGTAACCTACAAGAACAAACATGCACAGCTAGACATTATTTCTTTATTTTTAAGTGAGCATTGAAGAATCACAGAGCTGAACATACCCTGATTGCAATGTCTAAACAGCAGTTTTTCCCTGCAAAGTTTGTACTTACCTGGCAAGTCATCTTCGCCAGTCCTGATTGGTGGGCAGAGGTCAGTCTTTTGGTTAGAGCTGAAGGTGACTGGGAACCCTGCAAAGAAAAGATCCTTCTTCATGACAGGATGGAAATTGCCCAGCTAAGGGAATTAATATGTATTAAATAAAGTAATATAAGAATAATGGCCATATACTAGACCCACTGAAGCAGATGATCATCTGCTTTTAGAAGTCTTCAGATTTAACAGAATAATTTGATGGCTGATTTATTTGTACATTTGTTGTTTAAGTGTTTAAATTAGAAAAGGATTGTAATTCTCCCTTCCTCAGCACTGTTTGTGAATTGCAGCTGTCCCATGTATCTTGCACTATATGGAGGGTTGGTCCAGAACCTTTGGTGGTTTAAGCAGTTTTTAAAAATACTAGTTAGCTCAATCTACTGCCTCCCCTTAACTCAAAGCAATCCTCACACTAGCTGAAGTGGCTGTTGAGAAAGGAAGTTGTTGGCATCCACTCCTTCTTTGATATTCCAGGTGTTCCCACACACATCCTTGCCATGTTTGATCAAATAACAAGCCTTGGTGAAGCATAAGGTTGGGGCCAAAGAGACTTGCAGGCTCTCTTTATTGACTCTTTATTGACATGAACAAGAGTGTAAAAGAAATTTCCTTGGAAAACCAAATATGTGTCTCGCTTTCTAAATACTGTCTGTTTAAAAGTACTGCTGCGAGCATTGGAAAAAAAAACAGTCCCCCTATCTTAAAGAAGTAAAAAGGCAAAATAAACATTTGCTGGAAAGAGCTCTACCCAAGCCTAACATCTAGTCAAACTGGAAAATGTTACTAAAGTTTGGATGGGGAAGAAAGGTGCATGCAAGTTGGAAGGAGCTACCTTCCCAGCCCATAGAGAGCCTCTTGTCTGTCCCACCATAAATGTGGGTTTCCTTCTCACAACATAGACGTAAAGAAAAACGTCAGGTTGACATTTTACACCTTAGAAATGGCTTATTCTATGTCATTGAAACGGATATGCGGCTGACATCCAGTCATTTATGCTTGATAGTCCGCTAATACAGTGGATCCAGTTTGTTGCCACATCTACCAGAAAAACCTTTAACTAGAGGGATTTTTTTTTTATTGCACCCAGTCCTTAGTATCCATTTCCAGATTGTGATCCACACTTTAGAAATGTATTTACTGTCTGGTCTGTTTAGATGGCAAGAAGATAAACAAGAACAATCAGACAATGACAGGAAGATGGAGAGTGTACCCTAAATGGTAGATTTAAAATACCAGTCTGTGAAAGACATCACTCTCTCTAAATTCTCCTTCTTGCTTTCACTCTCTCACACACATTTTTAGTTCCACCTCTAAGTGATGTCTAGCTAGTGAGGGATTTTAGCTGCGACTAAAACTCTTTTGATGATCAAACTCTTTTGAGTAACTCTTTTGATTATCAAAATACCAGTGAAATGCAACACAGATAAAGGATAGACCCTTACTTGTTTGCTGCTGGACGTTGGCTGACACCAGAGCCCACAGAAAACTCCACACATACAAGAAAACAGGAGCTTGCCTGTGAACAGAAAGAAAACTCAAACATGAATTTACAGCTTCTGATATATCATGTGATCCCGTTTCAGCTCATGGTCAGACATATAAAATAAATACATGAGTTAGGGATTGCTAACACTTGGCAAGCAAACCCTTTTAGAGTTAAGCTTTTTGTCTTTATCAGTGCAACAAAATGTGCCTATGATGTTATCTCAGTTTCCATTTCTTACTTTTAAAACTGTCATAAAAATAAAAAATTAGGGAAGACAGCAGGCAAAGACAGTTTTAAATGCTACCAATTAATCACTTTCTCTGTCATCTGTTAATTACTGATTGCTTACAAATGCCACTTGCTCTCTTACCAGTTACTCTTCATTTTCTCTGCTGGTTTTCTTCAGCTCTATCATGTGAGTATTTGAGGTGTATATTTATGTCCTGTGCTCTCCTGTAGTTAATCCCATCAAAGAGTGTATGAATGAGCGCAGATTCAGCTCTTTCTGCCCCATACAGGACTTCAGAAGGGAATGAGGCTCCGTCTGCTGGGGCTGCTTTAATCCTGCAGAGGGAAGGAGGTGGGGGCTGGACAGCTTGTGTGTCCTGGTGGGGTCTGAGGACGGCTCTCAGGAACTAGCTGGGATATAAAAAGGCAACGAGAGTGGAGGCAAGGCTGCTATTCATGCCAGCTTCGGAGTGGGGATGTGGCGAGGAAACATAAGTTAGACCATGCCACCCATTGAGTGGCAGGGTCTGCTGGTGAGGGAAGCCAATGAAAGAGAAATGTGTTAAGAAGTCTTGAAGAAACAGATGGTCCTATGATGTGTATATTTTGACAGTTCTGGGAATTAGGATAAGGTTGAACTACCCCTAACCCTGGAAAGAAGAGCCTTTCATTTGTCATTGGCTTTCTCACTAGACTGTCCCAATTAGACCGTCCCAACTAGACCCTGGGAGGTGTGGCAAAGGATTCTTCTGAACAGAAGCAATCATTTTTAAGTTGGTTTCATTGCTTTAACTAGAACCTTGCCAAGGTATACACATTACATAGCTAAAGAGACTGCAGTTCCTTAGTCCTAGTTGATAAGCAGTTTTTGCTAGAAGCCATTTATTTTATGTTTTCAGACATATAAACATTGGCTCATATGACTGCAGAGGGTGAAGGGACTGAAGCTTATATGCATGGAAAGGCTGAGTCAAAGAGCATGAGCAGGTAGGAGACTCTGATATTTACTGCTGCTCAACAGTTAGAATGTGGTATGGAAAAGCGGGGTCAGATTGGGCCAGTGTGTGGCAGTACGGTCTACTAGCATGTCAATCAAAGTTTCTAGTTGTTGTGGTTCCAAACAAAAAAAAGTGAATGGTGTATAACCAATGCAATGAAGTCTGCTGAGGGTCTAAAACAATAGCTCTGGAAGTTATGAACTGCACCATTCATCTCAATGAGATGCAACTCAATGTCCAGTAATGATCATTTAAATGGTAATGTGAACTATTCCATACCTTGTGTAAGGGAAAGTACACAATGTACTGTGAGTGATGGCTCATTTTGGTATCCCAAATGGGTGGCCTTTGGAAAGTATCATTGACAGAGTCTGTGAACATATTCAGACCCCAGTGATGGGGAGCCAAGCTCAAGTAGCTCAGAGGAGCTCAGGAAACATATGGTCACATTCTGAACTGCTGTACAATCTACTGTGAATGGTGCTTAATTTTGACAATGGAGTTTATTGTGTGGGTGGAGCTCAGAAGAGAACTGCCATCCTTTCCCTCCCCCAATCCATATTGGGGCATATTCTGAAATCCTGAGGACAAGGGAATTAGAATTCTCCTTTGGGATCAGAGTAGCAGAAGAAACTAAAGCCCAGTTTGGTCTGTTAAAGTGGTGACATTAACAAGTAAGTGGTGGTCACTGGAAGGAGTGGTGGTAGCTGCTTCCTGACAGTTCCTCCACTCTGTCCCATATCCATAACTCTGTACTGTTGCGGGGGTGGGCAGTATTCTCCTACTCTACGTGGAATGCTACCTCTGTCCTGATGAGGCATTTCGCTTTTCAATTTTGCCTTCATACTTGCCTTTTAACTTTAGCTTCCAAATGCCAAATGTTCAAAGCTAGGCATGTAAACTGAGGGTGCAAATAAGTAATTGTCACCCAGATAGCTATTTTGTTGTAAATTCATGGTTTATGGATAGCCCTGAATGGTATTAACTTTTGCTTATTCCTTCCTGATTGCTGTGACCTTCTATTCTCTACACACTATAACCTAACTAAAAAAAAGTTTGTTACATTTCAGCTTTTTTCTCCTTATTCTACTGCATAGATAATTTTCCTCATCTGCCTTTTGATTTCAATTATAGTATCAGACTCCTAGTGTAAACAGGTGCAACTCCCTTGACTTCAGTGAATTTGTTCCTGCTTATATCATGTTTATATTTGGCTCTAAATGTCCTGAAGGCTAAAAAATAACTATGTATGATTTGAGGGATTGCATTTCTAAAAGTTCTACTCATTATTATTCATTCTAAGAATTGTGGTATCTTGGACCTGAGAGTGTTCTCATTGAAATCAATGGCAAAACTTGCACTGACATCAAGTGCCTTCTAATTAAAACCCCACAAATAATTAAGCTAACATCTAGAAGTAGGAGCTAATTGAATTGACAGTGAAAGTATAATCGTTGTCAGGCTCCAGCACATCACTGGAGGGTAACAAATAATTTACTATCCAATAAATGCTTACCTTCATTATAAAAATATACTTTTCTGTCCAAAGTTGTATGAAATTTGGCATGGGGGGGGAGGGAAAGCAGCTTTCTCCAAGCTGACAGATTCTAATTTTTGTAAAGATCAAATGGCTTATTTCTAGAATAGGTCAGTGTGGAAAATCTGGAAACATATGAGGCCAGATTTTTATCTCCTTTACACGGAAGCCCCTCTTGAGTAACTTCAGTGAAATGTCACTGAAATCAGTCTGTAAACTCAATTTCCACCACAAAGTCATCTTTAAAAATAAACAAAAAAATCAGTAAAATGTTTAAAGGGCAAAAGTAAAGAAAATACATAAACTGGAGCCAGTTTAACTGTTTCCATGCCTCTCCATCCTTCTGATCTTAACAATTCCTTTTTGATGATGGAACCTGCAGTTCCCTTTGAATGAAAATCCAGATTGTGCTATCTTTTCTAGGTCAGAAGATATGTACTTTGTCTCCAGGGGTGCCAGACAGTCGTCATCCTCTGTTACAGTCAGTAATTCCAATTAACTTAAATACATCAAAATTTATTTACTAGAGGAATTAAAGAGAAAATTAAAAGAAAATAGATGTTAAGCAGAATCAAACCCATGCTAAGATGACAATAAACACAGCTAGGCTGCAGCAGAGGACTGAAGTCTGATCTCACTTATAATGGTTTGACATCAGTGTAACTACAGTGACTTCAGTGGATTTACTCATTTACACCAATGTCAGAAACAGACTCTGCATGGCTATGTGTTGGTGTATATGAATATGAGCAATTTAAAATGTGCCAAGGAATTATTTAGTAATAATACTAAAAAATTAGTGAGTCAGCTTGCAAATTCCCTCACTAAGCACTGGTCTCTTAAATCACAAGTCAAAGAATAACCTGTGCACATTAATTTTCAAAATATTTCCAAGTATTTTCAGTTACATTTTAACACATCTTCCTGAATCTTTACCTTATTTATCTTGCTGTCCCCATTGCCTCCCGTTGTGTGTTGTTTAAGAATTCCACAGACACAGCAAAATATCAGTTCAGAGGAGGTTCTTATAAATCCCAACAGAATGGGGAAATAATAAAATATTAAACTAATAAAATATTTTAAACACCTTTAAATTAATTTTAAGCCAGACTCGTGATCACAAATTATAATGCTTATGAGCAGGGCCCTGTGTACTCTATGGCACAATGGAACTGAATTCCGTGGTAGCAACCCCTAAATGCTGCAGCAACACTAATTTATTTTATCATCATGAGTTACTCTTTGAGTGAAACCCTGGCTTCATTGAAGTCAATGGCAGAACTCCTACTAACTTCTATAGGGTCAGGATTCCACCCACAATTCCTTCCCCCTTCCCCCCCATTCCACACAAATGTACACCCAACTATGGCTCATAGTTGCAAGTACTTAATGAGGTGAAGTTGGTGTGTGATTATTTCAGACAGTGATTATTTTTGCAGATGGATTTTCTGTGACACTTTCCAGAAGGCTTTTTTCTACTCCCTAGGTCTTGCCCACCACATAGTTATCCTGGTGGCTTGGCTCCTTTCCTCACTATTCCCCCTGAGACTCTAGGGAAAAGGGGAGCTTTGTAACCAGCTTCTGTGGCTCATGTGTCAACCTCTCTAGGCCTCAGTTCCTGCACTGTTCTCCAGGCAGCTTAGCTGGCTCCCTACACTACCAAACTGACAGCTGGCTCTCTGACCCTCTGCAGCCTGGATCCATGGAACAGAGTAGGAAAGATGCATTTTAGTCCAATTAACTCCCTCTTGCGGGGAAAGCCCGAGAGCAAAATGCAATTGCAGACAAGTCCCAGCAGGGCAGGGAGACAAAAAAAAAATAGAATCATAGAATATTAGGGTTTGAAGAGACCTCAGGAGGTTATCTAGTCCAACCCCCTGCTCAAAGCAGGACCAACACCAACTAAATCATCCCAGCCAGGGCTTTGTAAAGCTGGGCCTTAAAAACCTCTAAGGATGGAGATTCCACTACCTCTCTAGGTAACCCATTCCAGTGTTTTACCACCCTTCTAGTGAAATAGTGTTTCTTAATATCCAACTTAGACCTCCCGCACTGCAACTTGAAACCATTGCTTCTTGTTCTGTCATCTGCCACCACTGAAAACAGCCTAGCTCCATCTTCTTTGGAACCCCCCTTCAGGTAGTTAAAGGCTGCTATCAAATCCCCTCCTCACTCTTCTCTTCTGTAAACTAAATAAACCCAGTTCCCTCAGCCTTTCCTCGTAAGTCCTGTGCCCCAGCGCCCTAATCATTTTTGTTTCTCTCCGCTGGACTCTCTCCAATTTGTACATATCCCTTCTCTAGTGGGGGGACCAAAACTGGATGCAATACTCCAGGTGTGGCCTCACCAGTGCCAAATAGAGCGGAATAATCACTTCCTTCAATCTGCTGGCAATGCTCCTACTAATATAGCCAAATATGCCATTGGCCTTCTTGGCAACAAGGGCACACTGCTGACTCATATCCAGCTTCTCGTCCACTGTAATCCCCAGGTCCTTTCCTGCAGAATTGCTGCTTAGCCAGTCAGTCCCCAGTCTGTAGCAGTGCATGGGATTCTTCCTTCCTAAGAGCAGAACCCTGCACTTGTCCTTGTTGAACCTCATCAGATTTCTTTTGGCCCAGTCCTCAAGATTTCTTTTGGCCCAATCCTCCAATTTGTCTAGGTCACTCTGGACTCTATCCCTACCTCTCCCCGCATTTTAGTGTCAGCTGTGAACTTGCTGAGGGTGCAATTAATCCCATCATCCAGATCATTAATAAAAATGTTGAACAAAACCAGCCCCAGGACCGACCCATGAGGTACGCCACTTGATACTGGCTGCCAACTAGACATTGAGACGTTGATCACTACCCGTTGAGCCTGACAATCTAGCCAGCTTTCTATCCACCTTATAGTCCATTCATCCAATCCATACTTTTTTAACTTGCTGGCAAGAATACTGTGGGAGACTGTATCAAAAGCTTTGCTAAAGTGAAGATATATCACATCCACCACTTTCCCCATATCCACAGAGACAGTTATCTCATCATAGAAGGCAATCAGGTTGGTCAGGCATGACTTGCCCTTGGTGAATCCATGTTAACTGTTCCTGATCACCTTCCTCTCCTCCAAGTGCTTCAAAATGGTTTCTTTGAGGACCTGTTCCATGATTTTGCCAGGGACTGAAGTGAGGCTGACTGGTCTGTAGCTCCCTGGGTTCTCTTTTTTTCCTTTTTTAAATATGGGCACTATATTTGCCTTTTTCCAATCATCTGGGACCTCCCGCATTTGCCACGAATTTTCAAAGATAATGGCTAGTGGCTCTGCAATCACATCAGCCAACTCCCTCAGCACCCTTGGATGCATTAGATCTGGACCCATTGACTTGTGCGTGTCCAGCTTTTCTAAATAGTCCTTAACCTGTTCTTTCACCACTGAGGGCTGCTCACCTCCTCCTCATACTGTGCTGCCCAATGCAGCAGTCTGGGAGCTGACCTTGTCTGTGAAGACTGAGGCAAAAAAAGCACCGAGTACTTTAGTTTTTTCCACATCATCTGTCACTATGTTGCTTCCCCCATTCAGTCCCACACTTTCCCTGACATTCTTCTTGTTGCTAACATACCTGTAGAAACCCTTCTTGTCATCCTTCACATCCCTTGCTAGCTGCAACTCCAATTGTGCCTTGGCCTTCCTGATTATACCCCTGCATGTTCTAGCAATATTTTTATACTCCTCCCTAGTCATTTGTCCAAATTTCCACTTCTTGTAAGCTTCCTTTTTGAGTTTAAGCTCACTGAAGATTTCACTGTTAAGCCAAGCTGGTTGCCTGCCATATATTTGCTATTCTTTCTGTACTTCGGGATGGTTTGTTCCTGCTAGATGCTTGGTTGCAGCAAAAAGGCAAATTCCTTGGGGGAAAAAAGCCAGATTCCACAACTGAAGCCCTCATAAAGATAAATAGGGAAGTTCAGACTTCTCCTACCTGTTGTTTCATACTTGTACCTCTGCAGACTCAGGTAGGCATGTATTATGTACACTCATTCATGTTTTCTACTCTATCTTCACAACCAGAAAGGTAGACACACAAATTTGTTTTCAAATGAAAGCTGAGTTTCAGATGCACAATTCCTCAACAAGGTGTAAACCCAGAAGCAAATTCCACAGCCACAGAATCACAGAACTCAAAGGGCCCTGCCTATAATTTATAAAAGTATATATTTTTGTTTGCAAGTTACATCAGGTATTAAAAACAATTGTGTTAATATTTTAAATTCTAAAACTGTTTTATTCCTTCTAAGAAACATAAAGTATCTAAAATAATTTTTCTAGTTGATATATTCTCTAAATACTTGAATAATACAAAGGCAAGATATTGCAAAGCATGATTCTTATAACGTATAGGTATGCAGTCATTCATATTAAGAGAAAAAGGGCCAGATTCTGTTCTCACTTATACCTGTGTAAATCAGAAATAACTCTATTGTCAGCAATCTACTTACACCAACCTGGAAGTATTATGATCAGAAATTCATTGAGGTAAAGCTAAGGATAGGGGAAATTTGCAAATAAGGAAATTTGCTAAAATTAATTTTGCCTTCTTAATTTCTTTCTCAATCATTTCACTGTTATGTCACTGCTGGCTCCTGTGCCTGCTTTTTGATGTCTCTCCCAGGGTTTCATTTGGAGCTGTATGGACTCAACAGCAATTAGCAGTTTAGCCTTCTCTGTTTTCCAGTGTAGGCCCTTCCTTTCCATGTGACTGCAGTCTGGCAGGTCTTCTAGCTTTGAGTCATACAGGTGATAATTAGGAGTAGAATATTATTCTCAGTTATTTGGTCTTCTCTGTCACTGGTTCCTTGAACATTTTTTTTTTTTAATTTTTATTTTGCCTTCAGTTTAAATATAGGCGTGTTCAAACCAAGAAGGGACACCTTTCTGCATGGAAAAGAAAAGTCAACGTGCTAATGAGATTTAAAGGACTGCATAGATGTAGTCTTGTGGTAAAAGTTTGATTTTTCTACATTATATATTTAAAACCAGGCACTCCACTGTACCAACAGTAAAAGCCATAAAATATATACAAAATAAGTGCCATCAGAATCAGCAATATTCTTCATAGTGTTCCTGTCACTGATGTTCCTTCTCTTCAGTCTCCTTTGTTCTTGTAAAAGGTGGTTGCATTTCCACAGCTTGGACAACTAGAGTTATAAGAAGAGAGAGACTGGGGACCAAGCCCATGTGGACTTATTTGAGGAAGTTTATGACCCCTGGGCATGTTAGGGTCAAGTATAATAACGCTAAGAAAGAAAGCCTCTGTCTCTGTTTATATTATATAAATAATAGGTATCTATTGGAAACTTAGTGAATGACCCTGATCCTGTTCTGAGCTCTCTGCAAGCAGTCCACTGGACCTTGGCAAAAACATGTTGACTTCAGTAAGGACTCTGTAAAGGTGGAGGGGTCCATCTGCATGGAACTTAGCACACCATTATCATTATTTTATATATTATTCTTATTATTTATTATAAGCAGTACTCCAAGGCTTCTTGATATTTTCCACTTTAAAACCCTGTTTTCAGTTACTTATAACTTTTTTGGCAAACTTTGCCCTTTTGGAGTAAAATATTTCCTTCTAGGCGTCTGCCTCAGACTCAGGTTTTGTCTGTGTGTTTGTTTAAGTTTCAGCTAAACCCATTCAGCCACTTCAGAGAGCGAGGTTAAGGGGAAAAAATTATTTTACCCATGTTAAAAATTCTTACATTGCTTTCATCATGAACTCTAGTGCCTCTGGGCTTTGAAGCAGAGACTTGAACTTGGACAAGGGGGTCACCTTGATGGCAGGGATGTGCTTCTTGCAACCCACATGAAAATCTACCCTAATCTGGCACAGTTATAAATCTCTGGGAAAAAATCACTGTTTGCACATGGGCAACATAGGCTTGTAAGAGACCAGCACATTAGATTCCACATGCCCTGAGCATGCTCCATCCCCATATCATTCCTACAAGCTGACTAGACTGAGCATGCTCTATCTGGGGACTGAGGTGGAGCAGGTCCTTTCCTGCAATCAGTCATCAGGGACAGTACTGAGAGCAAGACCCTTTCCTGGGCTCTCAGTGATCCACCTGCAGGCACCCAGGCACTGTGATGGAGGAGAAAGAAACCTGACTCACTCAAATAGAGAGAAGTGAGGAAGAACAACACAAGGCATGCTGGGATGGACAGGGTTTTATGGGGGTGGCAGGTTCAGGTCCCCTATGCTAGAAGAGGTACTCCCAGTTTTGCCAATTAAGAGGGTGGGGCAGCACCTGGGGCTCTAAGGAGCCAGGCTGCCTGTAAGGAAAGGGCAGCAGCCACAACAAGTGGTTCCCTGAGAGTCACTGCTAAAATCCCATAGAGGGGAGGCAGTGGGAACCCACTGGGGAAGGGGGTGAAAGCCCTGGGAAGCAGTGCTCAGCTAAAAGAGCAAGGGAGAATTCTGCAGTAAACGCTGAAGCATGAAGGACAGAGAGACAAAGGGGGAAACCCCTTGGAACTGTAGCTCAGGATGGGCTGAGGAACTGTTTTTGTTTGTCTTTCATTCTCCTCTAGTGGCTTTTCCATGTGGAGGATAACAGACTACTGCTGTGACCAGTTACCCCGCTAATTCAAGTGGTAGAGGTCTGTGCTAAGGACCTACAGCTTCCAACACTGATGATGAACCATGTAGGTATCAATATGGTTTAACATGATGGAATTTCAAAAGGTGGGGGTGTTTGCTTTTTTAAATATTTAGAAAATTCAAAATACAAAATACAAAAATTAAGGTTGCAAAGTCAAGCACTCAAAAGTTAGGAAATTCTAGATTGAGGTTGCCCGTGCAACCTTAATTTGGCCCCATGCTGTGCATGCCTCAGTCACTGCACAGAATGGATAGTGTTCAGCAAATAAATCAGGGTTATGTAGTGAAGGAGGCTGTTCTTCATAGGACCTTGGCTTCATTTACTGCAGAATCTGTAAGGTGTGTAGTGACAGAGGCAGGGAATGGCTAAAAGATAAAAGATGCTCTCCTAGTTAAGGTAGCTGGATGCTATCCTGGGGGAATTGGATTCTATTCTTGTCTCTTACATAAAGCTTCCATGCACTTAAATGAAACTTTCCACAGGTAGTCCCACTGATTGTGTTCCTCATTTTCTGGATGGCTGACTTGAGTTTTTGTGGCCTGATTCATAGAAGCACTAAGCACTTACAGCTGCAACTAAAGTGAATGGGAGCTGTGCCCTAAAATGCTATAGATGTGCTATAAAAATGCTAAGTATTCTAAACAATCAGGTGTTAGGTACCTCAAGCTGGGCATCCAAAATTCGTGGATACTTGAAAATGTTGGCCTTACCTTCTGTTCTTCAGTTTCCCATCTATAAAATGGGGTAATAATACCACCTATTTTCATAGGGCTCCTATAAACATAAATGTATTAATGTTTGCCAAGTGCTCAGATACTATGGTTATGAGTAAGGCTGTGATTTTTTCACAGAGGTTGCGGAACTTCCAGCGACTTCTGTGACTTCAGTCCACGGCGGCGGAAAGTAGCAGGATCTACCTGCTGCCTGTGGTGGCCGGGAACTGCAGGGTACCCCCACCACCTGGTGAGGGTACCCCGGGGCTCCCAGCCACCATGGGTGGTGTGGGGACACCACAGCTGAGCTCCCCATTTTGTCATGGATATTTTTAGTAAAAGTCAGGGACAGGTCATGGACTTCCCTGAATTTTTCTTTATTGCCTGTGACCTGTCCCTGACTTTTACGAAAAATATCAGTGAAAAATTTTTAGCCTTAGTGTTGAGTATCATAGAAAAGTTAATGAGGAAATTAATAATTCTGTATTCAGTGTAGGGCTTGGAAGGAGTGCAGAACACACTGAATGGTGAAAATGTATTAGATAGCTACCCATTCAATGTGCAGCATATAATCTGTGCACTGCGGGTACGTCTATACAACAAGTCTCAACACGGAGATGGGGCCCGTGCAGCTCATGCTACAGTGTTAAAAATAGCTGTGTAGATGTCATGGCTTGGGCTCTGAAGCCCCCCTCATCCCTAAGCCTCAGTTCCTGAGCTGTGATGTCTACACAGCTATTTTTAGAGCGGTAGTCTGGGCTCTGAGACTCACTACCACTTGCTGCGTAGCCATACCCTGAGAATGTGCTTGACTGACCTTGATCCTGTGTCCACTGATTTCTATGGTAAAACTCCCTTTGATTACAATAAAGCAGGATCAAGCACTGGATTAGGCCAGGGTCCTGTGGAAAAAATAGAATGTAATTGTGTAATTAAAGACTTTATCATAATGCATAGATACCAGGGGGGCTGAATTAAGGCAATCTTAGATGTGGCATTTCCTAACTTTTGAGTGCTTGACTTTGCAACCTTCACATTCTTTACATATAGTTTGTTTTTGGTTTTGAATATAATTTGTTATTTGTTTTGCAGTAACACTTATGAGTCCCAATCATGTTTCAAGACCCCATTATGCTAGGTGCTGTCCAAACACAGAACAAAAAGCTGGTCCCAACCCTAAAGGATTTCTAATCTAAGTATAAGATGAAAGGCAATATGTGGGTACAATAAACAGACAGAAAAAGCTCAAGGGAACAATGAGACAATACTTATAGGCATCATAAGCAGTAGTCACAGCACAACAGCTGCCTAATCACTGTTGAGATGTGGCATCGTAGAAAGATGAGTTGCAAGGAAGGATTTGAAAGAGACAATGAGGTGGCTTTATGGATGTTTACCGGTGCTCCTCCCATGCATGAAGGTCAACATGGGAGAAAGCATAAAAATGCTTCTTTCAAAATTTAACAAATAGACAATGAAGGCTGGCCTCATTGGCAGAGTGGAGGGGGGAGCTGATCCCTCAATAGTCTATGAGAGATAAGTAATGGAGGGATAGGCTGTGACTGGCCTTGAAAAATTAAGACAAGTTGTGGTGGTGAAGGATGGGGAGCCAGTGTAGGAATGCAAAGAGACAAGTGACATGGTCAAAGTGACAAGCTGGGCAAATAATCTTTATATTTGCATTTTGAAGGCATATGAGTGGAACAAGCTGGGATTTGTTGAGCCTTGAGAGGAGGAGATTGGAGAAGTCAAGATGTGAGATATTGAAGGCTGGAAGAGGAATTGTATCTGTGTGTATGGAGATGAAAGGTGGGGGGACCCTTCTGTAGTGGGGGGACCAAAACTGGATGCAGTACCCCAGGTGTGGCCTCACCAGTGCCAAATAGAGCGGAATAATCACTTCCCTCAATCTGCTGGCAATGCTCCAACTAATACAGCCCATATACCATTGGCCTTCTTGGCAACAAGGGCACACTGCTGACTCATACCCAGCTTCTCATCCACTGTAATCCCCAGGGCCTTTTCTGCAGAAATGAAAGGTTGGATCTTAGATATGTTGTACAGGAAGAAGTAGCAAGTTTTGAACACAGCCTGGATATGGGGATCTAGAGTGTATCATGATCAGTGAAACTGGATTTGGAGGGCCCATGTTCCCTGGGGGGACTGTTAGTGAAAGGACACCTGGGAATGTGGGAAGTTAGGCTGGAAGCTGCTCTGCCACGGGGACAGAACAATGCACAGGGTTTTGAAAAAGTTCTGCTTGTTCAACGTAACCTGAATTCAGCTTCTCTTTATGAATGAAACACAGCGAGAGCCAAGTCTATTTATGGTAGAAGATTGTGACTAATCACGGCTTCAACTGTTTAATCTAACAGCTAAAGCAGTCAAGGTAGGGCCAGCCTTTATGTATTCAGAACTAAAAAATATCGAAGTGTGCAAGGTGTTTTGAGATGTCTTCTTTGAACTTAAAGGAAATCCACAGGGTTGAGAGCTTGAAGAACTCTTCTTAAAGAGATTAATAAGAGAGAGAGAGAGGGTGAACCAGGAGACTGTTCATCAGCTTGATATATTTTAAACTTTGATGGCTTTATATAAGACTGGTAAACAGTTTGCTACAGCTCAGATAAGAAGGAATGTAAATTGGCTATAAATAAAAACAGTTCAGCTGTCTGTCTAGAGGGACAGCTCTCTCCATCTTGGATGCAATGTCCTGAACCGCATTGCATCAGTAATAGTTCCATCTTTCCTGATGTCATGTGATAATTAGTCACCTACTCCAGGATATGTCACAGAACTTGTCTTGCTACCTTCTCATTTGTTTTTGTACACACTGGACTTGGTTGTACAAGCAAACACGCATTGTTACTACTATTACCATATTTCTTTCCTTTTGACATCAGTGGAAATTTTTTGCAAAACGAAGTGAATTATGAAACCTGGCTGACAAATGTTCTCGTCCAAGAAATCCAAATGACATGGCCTTTATTTGTTCTTAGAATGTTTTCTATATAGGTTTGAGGAGAGCATTTTTTCACTATCTTGTTCATTGTAATATATCCCAAAAGTTTCTACTATCACCCTCACATGCTACCAAAACAAAATTCCTGTGAATAATGTTAACTTCCTAAAACTAAAAATTTCATCGGATTTTTATTTTTTTTTCAGAATTTATCTCACTAAATATATGCATTGAGATATAGGTACTTGACAATATTCTGTACATTTTTCTTTTTAAAAAAATCTAAACAGTTTATAACCTGCAGCCACAGTATAACTTGGAGGGAAGATTGCTAACAATAGTCAACAAAAGCGAGCCTTATACAAAAATATCAGGAAAGTGTTTGTGGAAATTTGACTGAGACTATGGTCAATAATTCAAGGCTTAACAAACTCCTAATGACAAGTAAATGGCAATATTCCACTATTTTTCTATACACAGAATTCCCACTGATGTCAATAGGAGTTTTGTACAAAAATTGAGGATAAGTTTATCATAAAAACTGGTGTCTTCATCTGAGATGCCAAACACATTTCTCTACAGTAAAGATGTATACTGTAAAAAGTCTAAATGGTACAGAAAATAAGTTGTATATTGGAGAGGGCAGTCAGTAGCTCAGAGGATTAAAAATGGAATATGAATTCTATCACTTCTAGGCTAATGGTCTGATTCAAGCTTGTCTCAGAAGTGAACGAAAGTTGTTACAATCTGATGTCTTTTAGCCTGATGTCTTTTAACCTGTGTCAAATGAATTAAGTATCTCAGTCCAGCACCTAGCAGACAAACATCACATCACAAAATTACCCCCTCTTTTGGCAGTCTTAGAAGAGAACCAGGATTAATTGAACACAGACAATAAATTACCTTATCACCCCTAGATGAGATCCCTCCAGGTTCAGGATGGGGGAGGAAGTGCCATTCTTTATTGCTGCTGGCCAAGCAGTACAAGTTTTGAGAATGTGTATTTATCTTCAAACTTCAGTCTCCAGGGTCACCACTCCAGCACCTTTCAAGAGTATCAAAAACATATGAAAACTCCAGCACCTTTCAGGCACATCAAAAACATATGAAAATCCTAAATATAGATAGATATACATGCTCTGAACAGTGTGGGAGATTGCTCGTTAGGTTAGAATGCCACCCTTGTGTAGGCATGTTATTTTTATTTGCTTTTACACCATTGACTGTTTTATATTTGAACTTGCACACTCTAAGTCTTTTCTGGGCCAAATCTTCTAATGTTTATCCACCTGACTGAAGAGCACAACTATCCCAAGTGGTGCATGTATGCAGTAGTAATTCCTGACTTGGGCACATGCATCCAGAGCTGCAAGCACCTGTGACAGTCATGGACACTTTTGAAGATTTGACCATTAATGTATTTCATTTATTAGAAAGTGCCTAGGACACTCGTATAGATAGATGTCTTTTAAGTATATTTATTAATAGCACCCACAGGGAGCTATGTAGCAGTCCTGGAGCATGGATATGCAAACATTTTCTAAAGCAAAGTGTCACCCAGGATGACTGCTTTCTCTCAGAGACATTCCTCTGAGTACTTCGATTTCTCCAGTGTAATTGGGAACAGTACTCTAAGACACAGAACCCGCTTTTAGAGGTGGTACAGCTCAGATTGGTACAGAATGTTCTCAGGCTTTGAAAATTTCAGGAGTTATCTCAGCAACTTTCCCATTTTCAGATTACCTGTATCTTTGTCTTCTCCATCACCCTATCAGATGCTATCTTCAGACTGAGGTCAGGTCTATATTGGGAGCTTTTGCCAGTACAGTAAGGTTGGTTAGGTATCTGGGGGGAGGAGTATTACAACATTTTTATGCCTGCAAAAGCCCTACCATATTCAGTCATACCAACGAAAAAGTGCTGTTGCCAGTATGGTGTATTTCATTCAAGGAACTGATATAAGCTATACCAGTAAAAGCATATCTACACTAGAAGGGTTTGCTGGCATGGCGGTACTTGTATAGCTATACTGGCAAACTTTTTTTAGTACAGAGTAGGCCTGAGTAAATGAGTGACAGCATGATTACGGAATTCTCCCATCTGTCCAATAGGTGGAGTTTTACAATTACTAAGGCTTGGTCTACACTACCCGCCTGATTCGGCGGGTAGAGATCGATCTGGGATCGATTTATCACGTCTCATCTGGACGCGATAAATCGATCCCAGAAGCGGTCCCTCGTCATCTGCGGAACTCCTGCTCGCTGAGAGGAGGAAGCGCTGTCGACAGGGGAGCTTGCCTGCGCCGCGTGGACCCGCAGTAAGTAAACTTAATTCGATCTAGGAAACGTTGACTTCAGCTATGCTATTCTCGTAGCTGAAGTTGTGTTTCCTAGAATGATCCCCCGCCCCAGTGTGGACCAAGCCTTATACTCAGTTTTTCAACTAGTTCTTTAGACATTTCTTGGTTTTTACCTTGTATATCAGTTATTTAACATTAATTATGTAAATTAATGTATTGCATGGATTACTAGATAGCCCTTTCTATCTTTATGCACTGTGGAGCCTATTGAGAGTCAAAGCAGTAACCCAAAGCCAGTTCAGAAAGGTGCAGAATTATTATTACTACTATCAGACCAAAGGGAATTGGTGCTGACAATATGAAGAATGAAATTTTATTCTTTTAATTTTTTTAAACACACTAATCACTCTAACATCACCTACAAAAATCATAGGTGACCTGTTTATAGAGAACTTTGCTGCAAAGATATAGGAAATCTTCATTCTTCCAAATATTGTTTTTTGACTTAACATTATTTTTTAGTAATATCAATATCACTTGACCTGTCCTCCCAGTTTGACAGTGAGCCATTTACCACTTTTCCAATCTTGGTGTCATATGCAAACTTTATCAGTTATGATTTTATGGTTTTGGCCAGATCATTCATAAAAATGTTAAATAGCGTAGAACCACATCATAATTAAAGCTAGTGTGTGGTACACTCTCTGCACTGATGTGTGGGTTTTAGCATTTCTTCTATAAGCATCAAATATCTTGTATCCTCATTTTTTTGTTATTTTATCACATTTGTGCTGAAAATGTAGTAGGCCCTATACAGACAGGTGGAAAAGCCCTGAAGAGCTCACAGTCTAAAAAGCTGAAGGTTAGGGAATATAAAACATAGGCATGCGTTTCAGCATTCCTTCACACATTCGCCAGTGCACAGAGCCTTTCATTTTGCAATTGCCATTTGTTTAAATCTTCACTGAGTGCAAAACAATGGCTGAAATGAGTAGCTTCCCTTTTCATTTTCAGAAGGGAAATTTTGCTCCTAAAAATTCATTAGGCTTGTACATATGTAAGACAAGAAAGATTTGGCCCCTAAAGATGTCCTTAAAAGGAAGCCATACAGCAGTTGCAATTTGAAGTAATGGTAACGTTGATAATACCAGCTTAGTGTTTAAACAGTAAATGTAGTTTAAGTGGGGGAAGGGCTAAATATCAAACTGTAAAGCATGCATAAACATCATAGCACAAGAAATAACCATTAGGTACCACAGAGTAATGCAAAAGAGATACTCCTTTTAAAAAATCTGCTAGACATTTCAAGCAGTGTATAATCCTGGCATGTACTCGGGTAACAGCCAGGAATAGTTGTTCTATATTGCAGTCCATACAAAGAATTAACATTAAAATTGCTCTGAAAATGGAAAATGCAGTGTGGTTACAATCATGGTCGGCTCCAGGCACCAGCTTAACAAGCAGGTGCTTGGGGAGGCCAAGGGAGAGGGGTGGCACCTGCGGCAATTCGGGGGGCAGCAGGTCCCTCACTCCCTCTAGGAGTGAAGGACCTGCCACTGAACTGCCGCCGCCGATCGCGGCTTTTTTTTTTTTTTCCAATTGCCGCCGCCGATCGCAATCACGGCTTTTTTTTTTTTTTTTGCTTGGGGCGGCAGAAATGCTGGAGCCGGCCCTGGTTACAATGGAATAAGAGCACAGTTTAGTTAGGTCAGACAAACTGAGATGAGTTACTCTATATTGCCTGATGGTTTAATCCTAAAACCTTATTCAACCAAGTGTTACAAAACAGTAAAAAAGAGAATAAATTAACTGTCATAGTCAACATTATTGTGCATTACTGACTACACCGCCCTCTTTTGCAACAGATGTTGAGAAATTGCAGGTTTAGCAGGGCTGTTTTCTTTATCAATATTCTTTTAAGGCTTATATAATCTGATTTGGGCAGAAGCCAAATCTGGAAAGGTGTATAAATTATTACAAGTACCAGAGGAGCAACAAGTAGGAATCTCTCCCACAATTCAGTATAAGATAATATTGTGGGTAGAAATTTGTGTCTCGTGTAATAAAGAGGCCCAGAAAATACTGCAAATAGTGTAACGAGAAAACTACTGTGCAGTATGAAGATGCTAAATGCTATATGCTGGCACGTAGTTAGAAGTGATAAAGGGGCATTAGAATTAGGTGTCCTTCAGCAAATTATAGAATGCTTTATTATTATTTATATAGGCCACTAGTCTGTAGAAAGGAATATCATAATATGAAATTTAGGGTTATATACTTTGATAAGAGAAAGGAGTCCAGCATTCTGAAACATATTGCCAAATAAATGCACATTAAGCTGTACTGAGGAAATAAAGGCATCCAGTGGGTGGTGATGGAACACTGGTTTGTAATGGAAGCCTGTTCAAAGTTTAGTTGTTCTTAATTAAAATAGGTTTGGCTATCTGAATTCAAATCAGAGGGCAGGTGTTCACCAGGTTTAGGGCTCATTCCTGCTGTCTGAAACATTTTTAATTTAAAAAAAAAATCTGAAGAATATACAGAAATATGTGATCCAGCGGATTTGTTTCTATCAATCTGTGGAAATATTGCTAGAGCTGAAAATTAAAAGACCTTCAGGACTACATTATGTCTTTTCATCCCCAGTAGGGAGTGTGAGTTCCACAGACAGATACAATGTCTCCTGGAGTGCCCGAAGAGTATCGCCATCCTTTGACAGTATATGCTCACCACTGCATAGAAGAAATTAATGGTCTGGAAACTGAGCTGCCTTCTCATTCTTAGATGTGAGTCCGTCAGGACAGGATTATTACATATTTTATAGCATCACACAAGTCTGCCAGGGGCTTCACTGAAACCATATAAACAGCAGCTCCCTGCCTCAAACAGTTTACGGCAAGATTTTCAAAAGGGACTCGTGATTTTGAATGTCAACCTGAGATACCTTGAAGGGGCCTGATTTTGAGAGGGTGGGTGCTCCGCACTTCTTGAAAACCAGCCCATTTAAAGTTGTTTTAAATTGGGCACCCAAACCACCCAGGTCTTGAAAAAATTATCTTCCCAGAGAAGTCAAGATAATACATAAACTAGAAAATGGTAGATCCAGAAAAGGACTAAGGTTATGGATTTAATAACTTATTTTAGTCATTAATACTGTACATCTTGACAATTGTCATGTTTTTGTTGTTGTTTTTAAGTGTAAACACGTTCATTTTTTGTAGGCAATGTTGCAAAAGTGAGTTTTGAGGAGTGATATTTATATGAGGTGAAAGTGGAGATTTGTAGCATGGAAGGAGGACAGAGATGGAAATTAAAGGGCTATCAAGGCTTTTATCACGGACAGAGTAGAGGGCAGTGAAGACAACACAAAAGGAGAGGTCAGAAACATAGGCAGGACTGAGTGCTGAGGGCCTTGAAAGCAAGGAGAAGATTTTACTTGTTGTGTAGTTCAATAGGGAGCCAGCTAAGCAACTGAAAGAGGCAGTGATATTGTCAAAGCAATGAGGTACACAGACAGTTTTCGCTGCAGCATATTGGATGGGCCAGAGGGGAGTGACTTTTGTATCAAAAAGGCTAGGAAGAGGAGATAGGAGTAATGGAAACATAAGATGATCAGAGTATGGAAAAACCATTTGGCTCTGGGATAAAAGGGGAATGGTAGATTTTAAAAAATGTTGTGGAGAAAGAAGCAACAGGATTTTGTCAGAGCCAAAATATGAGGGGAGAAAGAGAGGGAGGTGCGTGTGAAGATGATCCCCAGGTTATGGCTAAGGGTGAGAGAATAGTGATGTTGTCAACCACTGCAGAGAATGTAGGTTTGGAAGAAAAGATTATGAGCTCAGTTTGGGCCATCTCGAGTTTAAGAAGATGGTGAGCCATCCATGTTGAAGTGTTGGAGATATAGTCCAAGATGTGAAATTGACGGGCATAATGTTGTATAGAATGTATATTTGAGAGTCAGCAGCTTAGAGAAGAGTGCTGTGCGGCAGATGAGGTCACCCCAGGATAGAGTGTAAAAGGAGGGAGGGCCAAGAAAGGCACACCAAAGGACTCCAACAGAGGGGAAGTGGAGAGGTAGAGAGTGACCAAAAGAGACACTGAAAGAGCATCCAAAGAAGTAGGAGGAGACCCAAGAGAAGGGAGATTTATGGAAGCTACTGGAGGATAGCACATCAAGGAGCAGAGTGCTCTACAGCAGGGGTTCTCAAACTGTGGGTCGGGACCCCAAAGTGGGTCACCACCCCGTTTTAATGGGGTCGCCAGGCCTGGCTTAAAACTTGCTGGGGCCCAGGGCCAAAGCCCGAGCCTCACCACCCCCCAGGGCTGAAGCTGAAGCCTGAGGTCTTCAGCCCTGGGTGGCGGGGCTCAGATTATAGGCCCCCTGCCTGGGGCTGAAGCCCTTGGGCTTCAGCTTTGGCCCCCTGCTAGGGGTGGTGGGGCTTGGGCTTTGCCCCCCTCCTCCAGGGCAGCAGGGCTCAGTCAGGCTCAGGCTTCATGTGCCCTGCCCCACACCCTCCCCCTGGGTTGTGTAGACATTTTTATTGTCAGAAGGGGGTTGTGGTATAATGAAGTTTGAGAACCCCTGCTCTAGAGTATCAAAGTCGACAGGTCTAGCATCTAGGGAGATGAAGATGGAATACCTGCCTTGACATTTAGCCAGGAACTTGTGCATTGCAAGGAAACCTTCTGCTGCACCTGTTTTGTCAATAAATAAGTATTTCAGTTTCTGGTGATATCAATCTGGTATTTTTCATATTTGACTTTAACTTTTAATGAATTCAGATAAACAGTTAACTTCTAATCCCTTTACTGCCCAGGGTTAAGGATGAGACAAATATAGACACAGAAGTCCAAATTCTACTCTGTTACACTGAAGTTACTCCTGAGTATCACCAATGAAGTCAATGGATGTTATTCAGATTAACAGAGGTAAAACCAAGACAGGAATTTGGCTAAGAAACATATATTTAAAAATACTACATTGACAATACGCGAGGAAATGTCATGTAATGGAATGTCTTAGTGTGTGTGTTTTGTCTGTGTGCATCCCATCAGATGCTTGGACAAACAATGAACCCTGAAAAAATTGCTAGAGGAAGAAACAGAGTACATAGCCAATCAGGTTTAACATAAGCAATGATACTGGCCTGGGCATTACCTATTCAATGAACCTCTATAACTGCCTAGGGCACTACAATGTGAGAGAAGCATATGTTTAGTCACCATTCCTTATGGAAGGCAGGAATATTTTAGGATTTGCGGGTGGTGGTGGGGTTCCAGTGGAAATAACTGTTTCTATGCCATGCACATTTTCTTTATTGCAGGTCATATCACACTTCATTTTTAGTCATTATTATGATGAAGGTAGACGACAGTGGTTGCTTTATGAGTGCCTTGCAGCTGTACAGTTTGCAAACTCCTAAGACCACTGTTTATCTAAGAAAAAGATTTAATTTTCTAATTGTTCTAATTAGTAGGATTCAGTCCATCATTTGCTCTCGGTGTACAATATGCTAAGGTAAACAGCTTCAGAGGCTTTGTCTGCCAGAGAAAACGGCTTGTTTAAACAAAATCATGAAAGAAAGAATAGGAGTATTTGTCTCATCTCAATACATTTAATGTACATAGTTCCTATTAGAATGGATGAATGTTTATTCATTAAAGATATAAAATGAATAAATAATTAGAATTACTGTGGAGCACTGTGAGGAGACTATTCCTCTTAGTGTTTAAAAATATGTATTTTATGACAGTTGGTTAAATGTGCCTTTCTTCATTTTAAGCAGCAACATCTATACATAACATTGCTGAAGCATTTCCATTCTAACCTTTGGCTTTCAGATGTGCCTCGCTTTCTGAAATTTTATCTTTCAGGCCCAGGCCCAGTCTCTGCCTCGGGTGAGCTATTTCTGAGACTGGGGGGAGTGGGGAAAATAAATGTTTATCCATTTTCTTTTTTTTAATGTAATTTTATCATCAATGCTAGTGCTGTATGGCTGGGAGTAGAACATTGAAAATTGGGAAGAAAATAGCTCTCATTGAGCAAAAGTGCATTTGAATGTGCTAATGACAATCAGTTTTGATCTGGCTAAGTTATAATCTTTTGAAAATCACATTTTTCACATGGGTAGTAATTTAGTTAGAGTGAGAGCTCAATGCTGAAAAGGTACTGAACATGAGTACGTGGCTAATATGATCACATAATCAAAAAATCCACTGTGATATCCTGAAGTTTTTTTAGTTGCAATTTTTTAAGCTGCATTTTATAAGTAAATGAACTGCATGGTCACTGATTGTATGGTAGGCACACAGAGTATTATATGGTAGAAGAAAATGCTACACATTTGTATCTAAAATGGTAGAAAAAAATGCATATGATTTTGTGGGGTCATAAGAATGGCCACACTGGGTCAGACCAATGGTCCATTTAGCCCAGTATCCTGTCTTCTGACAGTGGTCAATGCCAGGTGCTTCAGAGAGAATGAAGAGAATAGGACAATTTATCGAGTCCCAGCTTCTGGTAGTCAGAGGTTTAGGGACACACAGCCCATGGGGTTGCATCCCTGACCATTTTGGCTAATAGCCATTGATGGACCTATCTAATTCTTTTGTGAACCCAGTTATACTTTTGGCCTTCACAACATCGCCTGGCAATGAATTCCACAGGTTGACTGTGCATTGTGTGAAGAAGCACTTCCTTATGTTTGTTTTAAACTTGCTGCCTATTAATTTCATTGGGTAATCCCTGGTTCTTGTATTATGTGAAGGAATAAATAATACTTCCTTATTCACTTTCTCCACACCATTCATGATTTTATAGACCTCTATCATATCCCTCCCTTGGTCATCTCTTTTCCAAGCTGAACAGTCCCAGTCTTTTTAATCTCCCCTCGTACTGAAACTGTTCTGTACCCCAATCATTTCTGTTACCCTTCTCTGTATCTTTTCCAATATATTTGGATATATATATATATATATATATGTATATATATATATCTTTTTTGAGATGACCAGAACTGCACACAGTATTCAAGGTCCAGAACGGCATGCAGCATTCAGAATCAATTTTGGATTTGTCACAAGCCCCATGTATGTGGCAGCTTGTAGCTGTGCTGCCCTAGGAACAGACAAGGAAGCAGATTGTGACTCAGTCACAATGTGCCTCCTGGTTTCCCCATGTTCCAAGGGGGGAGTTTATGTTCACCATCCCTATATCTGACATATAGTAATATGTCCCCCCAGAGCCCCAACATTGGTCAGTATATTAGGAGATGGAGCTAATTCTCCATCCATTTTCCTCCCACTACCTGCCCACATGCACAGGGGGGATATTCTAGTCCCACTGAGGCTGTTCTTCCCTCCATGATAGTGTAGGTAATCGGTACAGCAGAGTAAGGGGACTTCTAATGAGGACAGAGCATTGTCAGACCCTGTGTAAATTGAGAAACATAGGAATTGCCTTTCTGGATCAGATTTATATATATATATGGAGCTATACCTATCTCATAGAGCTGGGAGGGACCTTGAAAGGTCATCGAGTCCAGTCCCCTGCCTTCACTAGCACGACCAAATTCTGTCTCTGACCGTTTTTTTTTTTTTTCCTCCCCCAGATCCCTAAATGGCCCCCTCAGGGATTGAATTTACAACCCTGGGTTTAGCAGACCAATGCTCAAACCACTGAGCTATCACTCTACTCCAAAATTATGTCACAGACAGTGATCAGCACCAGATGTTTCAAATAAAGGTTCGAGAGAGCCACAGTACATAGATGTGGAATAATCTACCCCGTGAAGGTTCCAGCTTAATCACCACTAGTTAAAAATTTGCTTAAACCATGAAGCATGAGGTTTATAGTCCTTCAAATATTGTTTTTTTTAATATTAACTATCATAGCTCCGCACTGATTAGGCCCCAACTGGAGTATTGTGTCCAGTTCTGGACACCGCATTTCAGGAAAGATGTGAACAAATTGGAGAAAGTCCAGAGGAGAACAACAAAAATGATTAAAGGTCTAGACAACATGACCTGTGAGGGAAAATTGAAAAAAATTGGGTTTGTTTAGTCTGGAGAAGAGGCGACTGGAAGGGGACATAAGTTTTCAAGTACATAAAAGGTTGTTACAAGGAGAAGGGAGACAATTTGTTCTTTTTAACCTTTGAGGATAAGACAAAAAGCAATTTGACTTAAACTGCAGCAAGGGAGGTTTGGGATGGACATTAGGAAAAACTTCCTAACTGTCAGGGCAGTTAAGCACTGGAATAAATTGCCTAGGGAGGTTGTGGAATGTCTGTCATTAGAGATTGTTAAGAGCAGGTTAGACAAATATCTGTCAAGGATGCTCTAGATAATACTTAGTCCTGTCCTGCCTGGAGTGCAGGAGACTGGACTAGATGACCTCTCAAGGTCACTTCCAGTCCTATGGTTCTATGATTCTTGGTCAGATGGACCCCATCTCTTCCCAGCAGACCTTATTCCTGGAACAGCATCCCATGGTTGAGGAAGCTGAAACCCTCCCTTTGATACTATAGGCACAGCCATGCCTTCTTCTCCTGGTGTGCATGGACCTGCCTGGGCTCTTACCCTTAACTGGAAAGATGGACAAGAACACAACTTGTGCCCCCAACTCATTCCCAGGACCCTGTAGTCACCACTGATCTGCTCAGGTCACACCTAGCAGTATCATTAGTGCCCAGGTGGATGAGCAATGTGGGCTAGCAATGACAGATGAGCCTCGACAACCTTTCCACAACTTTGGACATCAAGTCAGGTCAGTAGATGGATGCCTCCATCTGCCTCAGAAAAGAGTCCCCAACCACCAATACCCTATAGTTCATCCTTTTGGTGTGTGGCTATGAGCCTCCCAGTTTTGGGGGCAGGTGGCTCCTCCTCCTCAGCCACTGAGGTCTGCTCGTCACCTCCTATTGGCAGTACAGTATACTGGTTCTTGATCATGGTGCAGGGGGACCTGCATGAAGGGTGGGGCACTGTCTACTGCCCAAGGTGGCCAACAACCAGTCTCCTCCCCACTGAGCAACTGGTTCTCCTTCCTCTTCTGGTAACTCTGTAGTTGGCTACACCAACTTTAAGCAATAGCAATAAGACAGAAGTGTCCTAGAAATATTCACCAGTTGGCCGTCTCCCAGGTGCTTGTGTCTCACCAGCCACATGATGGATTTTGGGTAAAACCTCATTGAAGCTCGTGGATGAGACAGCTGTCCTTTATTCACGACAAACGTAAGAAGCAGTTAAGCTCTTTTTTGGAGTAAGAGGGCTAAAAGTATAGGAGCTACAAGCAAAACACAAGCTCAAACAAGCCTGGATAGAAACTCAGCTATGTTTCGTAGAAGGTTTTTTTCTGGGTATTGTTTGATGGAGGTATGTGTATCTGGGAGCAGAAACAGACAGAAGGAACCAGAGAACAGAAAGAGAGAACCAGCCAAAAAAGCCAAGCAGACAGCAAAAGAGTTCTCACTTTTTGTTTGGGTACAGCAAATCAGATACTTTATTTTCTCTCTATCAATTGCATAGAGGGAGAGAGCTAAACAGGTCTCTCAACAGGTAAACAATTACAGCAAGCATTTATACCTTTTGTTACAGACAATAATGAGCAACAGCTGCATTTTGTTTATACAAAGGTCATTCTGATATCTTGTTTTGCTCACTAATGTAGACTCTTAGTCTATATTCCATATTATCTACACAAGGTCGCAACAACTTCTCACACAGTTCTTTCCCACTCGCCTCACACATTCCTCGCTTCTATAAATCTCACGTTATTAGGGTTACAGTTAGCATAACTCTTGCTAACGAACTGTCATGCATTGCATCCCCTTCCTGTCAGTTCTTTCTCTGCTTCCACAATGGACTGGAACCAAGAACCTGATAGAAAGCAAAGAGAGAGAGCTTTTTGGGCAAAGTACTGGCTGGAAAACAGGGTTGAAACTGTGAGCAAAGAAACTTCCTCCTATTTGAGTCCTACTGAATTCTGGAAAATAGGACTTTGTCTACATTCTTTGTAAATAAATAGCATTACATCAAAGAAATACCTGACTCTATCATCAGTTTCTCCTCACAACCAAAACAACCCATGAGACTCCAAATATTGGCTAACTGCCAATTGGGCCAAAAGGGTAAGTGTAATAATGGTGTTATTTTTTTTTCTGTATTATTCTCCAACTCCTTCCTTATGCATACTAACATCTTGTTTGCCTTTTTGACCTCAGCTGCACATTGAGCAAAGTCTTTGTTCATTCACAATGAAGCTCAGGTTCCTTTTCTGAGTTAATACAAATAGTATTGGTCCATGTTACTACAGGCTGTATTGTAATACTTACACAGAAGGAGGCATGCAACCTTAACTCTAGTATTGCCTGATATTGAGTGTTTCATCAAGTAATTATAATGTTTTCTGAACTTATTTTTTGATGCAATACACAAATTAATGTACTGATTGAGTATAAGCCACTTGGAGTTCACTCTACATGTTAGAATTTATGTCTTATCGGAACTACCAGAGAATAGTACGAGAAGGCAAAAAAAATCTATATTTCATCTCATCTGCAATAAACTGAAATACAATTTTTTGTTAGCAGAAAAAAGGATGAAATAGCCAAGCTTGCATTTTTTAAGTCTAGTAATTCAAACAAAAAAGCAGAAGAGTGCACAGAACATAACTGCTCATGCAGTCTTTACTCAGACAGAACTTCCACTGAAGTCAGGATTGGGCTCAATCTTAATTTCCTACACTAGCTTTTCTTAGGTATAAGCCTATTTCCATTGAAGTAAATGTGAGGTTTGCTACTGATTACAAGCAGAATTGGGCAATTTTTTATTTCCATTTTCCTTAATTCTTTCTGAGAATGAACTTGGTGTCGCTAAAAGGTTCAAAAGTGCTAGCAAAGTATTCTGGGTATTATTCTGAGCTCATGCAAATGAATACACAATACTCTAAATACTGCCTCAAAATATATTTTCTGCAAAAGAAACCATGAAAATTAGACTATGGGCTGTGACAGTGTGTTGCTATGATGCACAAAACAGTATGCAGGATAAGGCAAAGGAACACTATTAAAGATTATATGCTCCTCTGAATAATACCTCACATTTGCTGTGTCTTTAAATAGCATTACGTGAATTCCTACAATTCTGTGGTATGAAAAGGCAAACTATCAGGATGCATTTAAGCACGGAGAGAAACACTATCTAAAGCCTCCTGCAGTCCATATAGATGGAGAACTGGAGCACAAATACTCATGTTCAGTTTGAGGACCCTTCTAAAATATTGGCTCTGTGTCTATGAAGTGACTCATCCTAAATCAGATTGTGGGTGGAAACCGTGTCCAGGCAATGGAAAAATAATTCAAACATAATTGGCATGATTTTCAAACTAATCTAAACTTGTGACAGCAACTGAGCCTGGACCACTGCACTTCCAATCATTCTTATCTAGCAGAGGAGCAGCCTTTCTCACTCTTCAGCATATTTATAAGTTTGGATTTGCCGTGAAATATATTTTAATAGGTTTTTATTTCATCTTAGGCAAGCACCCAAAAAAATCATTCAACATTCACAACAAATATCTGACTATTGTTTTAAGACATTGATCGATTACATGGGTTTTGGACTGACCTCATATCCAAAATTTTGCAAAAATATTTTTCACAAATTTGATTAGCCCCAATATCCTGATTGTCTGTGCCCAGGCCATCTGAGCTAGTGTTGACTTGCAGAGTTTCTTGAATAATCTGCAAACCTACATAGTTAATATGGTAACCACTGTACCTCAGGATGCACATATAAAACCTCTTTGAGAGAAAATACACACCAAATTTTGCCTGTTTTCAGATTCCACATTAATATCTGGTCAAGAAAACTTTAAATCTCAGGAATTCAATGTTTATATTTTGCTGAAAAATAGCGTAGCCACACTTCACCAACAATGCTTTTGAAATGGCATTGATTAATTGACCTGCATCACTGGAAGAAAAACATCTTATTAATGGCAGCCTGGATGGCAAAATAAAACTTCGCAAAATTTTCATAAATTTACCAGCTCGTGTATAAAAGTCATCTTGTCCACCCTTACCATGGTGAGGATGGTAATGAAAAAGGCAAATGATATTTTTACTTGTATGTGTAAGAAAAATGGCTTGCCTCCAGCAAACAGGCAGTTGCAATTTTGAAATGCTGTGTTAGTAATTAATGCCTCAAATTTTATCATACTAATCTGAAAAACCTATTTTGTCAACTGAAGTAAAGTATGCACATAAAAGCACATCAGTGCATTAGTCATTGGTCATAAATATGCACACCTTTATTTATCTACTGGAGATATGGGAAGGACAGACTAGTGACAAGCAAAGAGAGACCAACACACCTAGAAGAAGAGAGTTATAACACTATCCGATTGAAATACCCTACTCGATTAGATTACCATGTGTTTATTACAACAACATGGGCCAAATTCATCCCTTGAGTAACTCCACTGTCTTCACTGGATAGCAGCTGCATGAATGTGCCCTAAGATATACTGAGATAAAGGAATGTGTGTGTGTGTATATATAGAGAGAGAGACAGCGAGAGAGAGAAAGATAGGGCCATTCTAAATCAAGTAAGTATGGATTCCTGGGGCATCATTAGTATGACAGTTTTTTGTATGTGCTTATATTTTGATGTATGTATGGTACCTCATGATCAGGCCTTGTTTCTGTTTTTTGGTCTTGAATCTGTATTCATTATATAAAACTAGTAGCTGAAAGCATGTGCTATCACACAGGTGTGGCAGCTGGGCCAAGTGTTATCCATCTGCATAGTCACTCTCATACAACCAATGACATTGTTTCATGCAAAGTAGTTGTAGAGCAAGAGTGGTGATTTGCTGAGTTACCTCTGGCATAACAATGGTCTAGGCATTTTTGCATGGCCTAGCAATATGCCCTACTGTAGCTGCATGCAATATGGATGAAATTTGTAAAGTCAAAATGGCTGAGACCTTAAAAATTGGACAGTAATAGACCATGAATTGCACTGATGATTGACACTGGTGATATTTTGAACAAAAAGAACTGTAAACCATCTTTGTAACTGTTTCCATCACTTCACACTAACTCAACAGACATTCTCTCTAGGGTTTGTCTATACTACGCAGCTTTTAGCGACAAGGCTGTGTCAACATTGTAGGTATTTTGTCGGCACTTTTGCCAACAAAATACTTCCAGCCCCGCTTTCTTTCTTGTCTTTCACGGGGGGGCTTTTTTAAGTACCCACGAAAGACAAAAGTTTTGTCGACAACGTAGCAGGGTAGACATACCAGGCTTCAGAGTGACACAGCGTGATAATGCTGGAATGTTAATATATGGATACATTTAAAAAAATCTAAAATGGAAAATGAAAAAAATGAAAGTCACAAAACATACTGTATGTTCTCAATGTTTCAGCTCAATTGATTATAGCCCACGTTGTTTGTAAGTTATTTATTTTGCCCTTTAACATTTGTTGTGAATGGTGGCAATGTGGTGTAGTGGTTAAATGGGATTGAGGGACTCCTGAGTTCTAATCCTGGTTCTGATGCTTTCTGTCTGTTTTTGGGTAATTCACTTAACTTCTCTGTTCAACTTTGATATTCAGTTTACTCATCTATAAAATGAAGGCTTATGCTAGGTACCACCTCCCATGGGAGTTGTGAGGTTAAGTTTTTTTTATATAGCATTCTGAAGATATTGTGAGGGGGTGTACAAACCCCACACTGGGCAACAAAGGGTTAAGTAATTACTCTGGGCTCTGCCTGCCCCATCCCACTATACCTACAGCAAATGCTCCATCTGGTGGAGGAACTAAAAGACAGGGAAACAGCTCATTTGGAGGCAGACCTGGAAGAGAGCAGACCTGCAACCTGCGACTCCTGCAGAACATAGGGAAGGCTGAAATCTCTAAGATAACTGCCCCAAAGGGCCCTCCCTGAGGGAAGGGAGGACCCACCCCAGAAACAGTCAGAGAGGGAGCATTTCCTTCTCTCCTGCATACAGACATTGGTAATCCCTTTTTATCTTCCTTTGTTTGGACTACCCCAGCAAGAAAGCTTTGAACTGAGCTGGCCCAGGGGCAGGGAAGAGGTAGGAAGTGGCCCAAGGGGGGCAGCGTCAGTTGCCAGACCATGGTAGCCCCAAAGGACCCTGGGTCGGAGCCTGGTAGAATGGGAGGGCCCGGGCTCCCCTAACAACAATCCCCCTGCTGGTCATGGGTCTTAGGCATGCCCACTATGCCACACCTCCTGACCAACGCCCGAGTGAGGGCCATTACAAATGTAAAGCACTAAATAGTGTTAAATATCATCATTATTTATGTAAATGACCAGGCCTGAATTGAAAATAAGGAGAAAATGAAATATTATG